>NC_134837.1:120805750-120910365 GCF_004210375.1 Tachypleus tridentatus
GTTATAGAACATTCTAAAACGTAAATATATTTTAATAGGAAACCTTAGTGTAAAACGGAAAATCTGTATAATAGATAACTAAAAGTGTTTGTTTTACTGTAGGAGGCTTACTTTGTTCGTCGTGTTATAGGAGGCTTACTTCTTTCTTTTATCATAGGATATATATTACTACTCGAGGGCTATCTGTGCTGGCCGTCCCAAATTTAGTAATTGTAGACTAGAGGGAAAGCAGCTAATCATCACCACCCACCGTCAACTCTTGGACTACTCTTTCACCAACGATTAGGGGGGTGGACGGTCACATTATAACGCCCCCACGGCTGAAAGAGCGAGCATGTTTGGCGCGACTGTAATGCGAACCCGCGACGCTCAGATTACGCGTCATACGCCTTAATACGCTTGGCCATGCCGGGCATTCTTTGTTTTGTTGTACGAATCTTACTTTGTTTTATTGTAGGAGGCTTACTTATTTGTTTGTTTTGTTCTAGGAAGCTTACTTCTTTGTTTGTTTTATTGTATGAGGCTTACGTCTTTCTATGTTTTATTGTAGGAAGCTTACTTTTTTGATCGTCTTGTTGTAGGAGGGTTGTTTCTCCTTATTTATAAGTGATAGCCTACAAGAAAGGCAGCTACTTATCACCTCTCACCGTCAACTCTTGGAGTACTTTTACCAACGAATAGTGGAATTGACTGGATATTATAACGCCCCCATCGGTGAAAGTGCGATCATGTTTGATGTGATAAGAATTACGAGTCGAACGTAAAGATGAATCTCAAAATAACCCAAATCAGTTTCATAAGTTAATATTTAGTTGGAATTCCCTTTGGTTTCAGAACTCTTTCACATCAACGTGACATGTTTTCAATGAGTTTGAACAGATGTTCTTGGGTAATTGACTGTGATCCTTCTTTGAGTACTTTAAAATGTTCATCTTCCATGTTTGGTTTGTGATCGTTAGTTAATCGGTTTAACTCAGCCCATAAATTTTCAATCGGATTGATTGACTTGGCCACAACATAACATATATTCTCTTATTTCTATGATATAATTTAATGACTCCACAATTGCAGAGAAAGTTGTTTGATCATATATGTAGGCTCATTAGAATAATAAGAAACTACGGCAGGTGTTCAACACTATTTATAATAAAATGTAACTAAAATCAATAACAGTTCATATATTTACCGAAGCCAGTGTTAACGTAGGATTTGACCAGATCTTGTTGGGTGTTTTCTAAATAACATATGGTTTTACGCATTTTTGTATTATCTAACAAAAATGTATAAAACCTACCAACATTTTCCGGGGGGGGAGGCAGTTTTCTTCTAATACCAATTTATTTACTTTATATTTTTGTACAATGTTTCCATATTTCTTCATCTTGAACTTTAAATTTCTACATATGTGGTCAATGTCAGTTTTACTACAGACACACTTTGTGAACCTGACGATGGCCGAAGAAGGTCAAAACGTTGTCCGCTCTTCTACGTAAAATATTTTCTCAACCCAAACGAACCGTTTTTGCACATATATTTGTTAAAGTGTTTAACATTTGCATGAAAATAAGCATTTAACACACAAAAACAAACAATCTTTCTATTTTTATTTATTTACCAAAAATAAACTCCACGGGTCTTATTTTCATCTCGCTTGTCTTTAGTGTAATATGTTCACTTTTCCACGCATACCAAATAATACCGGTAGAATCTACCTTATCTTCTGTGTAATACAAACCATTTAAGTTACAACGATGACATGAATTATACCACCATCCGCCTTTGTGATTATGAGCACAACTTCCGCTGTATTTATCGTTGTCTTTATCCTTGGTACTGAACATCATATTGTGGTGGGGAGCAAGAGAATTTCCTAAAATAATGTCAAAATAATTAATAAATAACATATATCCAACTAATGTAGAATGTTATATCCCGGAATAAAGTTTAAACTCACCCGCGTCACCCTTATACGTTTTGTAGCTCATTTTATAGAGTTCTATTTCACTTCGTACCAAGAATACTTCAAACTCTGCATATCGTCGACTTCCTTCGAAGTCTTCCAGATCAACACGGAGCACCATATTGTCCTGATTGGTCAACGAGAAGATAACGTCATTTCCTGTAGCCGAAGTACTAAATAATAAATAAATAGTTTATAAGACAGGAAATAATTAATTATATCAAATAATACTAAATAACACGGTAATAAATAAGTAGTTGATCACTGTTAGATAAATATATAAAGGTTTACCTAACCAAAACTCCTGGGTTAAATTTCCAAAACCGTTTTTTGTATTTTACCCACGATCTGTAAAAATTTTCGACTGGTTTTCCAAAATCTCCTCTTCTTTGAATTAGCTAGAAATAAGAAAAACAATACGAAATACTGATATAACTAAGTTTTATAAGTATCAAAATGAAACTTTAAAATATATATTAATGTATTATTCAACATTATTTTGTTTTCATGAAACCTTTCTAAAAAAGAAAGATTTGAAATCGAAAATAAAACTTATTCAAATGATCTTAATTTATGTTTCATGGATGATTTTAGGAAAGTATCATCATAACATCAAGATAAATTCAAGAGTAGATTCCTATGTGTTATTAAGCACAGTTATATATTTATTATCATGTAGAAGCGTCAGGTTAAGCACAGATACACATTCTTATATATATATCTATACAACCTAGGACGAAATGATTACCAAGTGAAAACACGTGTTATATTTAAATATAATAAAATAGCATATATTAATGAACAGAATCAGTGAAGAAATATGATAAAAAATTATAACAAAAACGTTACATGCTCTTAAAGTTTATCTTTTCAAATATGGATTTGGTCCTAAAACTTATTTTCCAAATCTTCTACATAACTGAGTTTGTACAAGAAAGTAGTTTTTTCTTCCATGAAAATAATGGCTAACTTTGATTTAAATGTCTCATGAAAACAACCTGTAACCCAGAATTAACTAAAGCTACACCACAAAATGAAGTTTAGTTCACCTACCGTCCACCCTCCTCCTGATGTCTCCATATCACAGTATACAAAGATTGACTGGTTCAAAAACTGTGGCTGAATCTCGTAGATACCGCTGGTTCGGTTTAGTTGTTCTTTATAGATACTGGCACAGTCCTCTGGTAGAGGTGGCGTTTGTTCTGTCGTTTGTGTCACACAAAGAGATTTTTGAAAGGATCGGTTTTGTTTGTCATCAACAAGCCTTGGAAATGTTCGTTCAAGTGTGGTTGCAGAAAAAACATCGATATAATAACGGATAAAAACTTTAATGTGGAAATATTAAAAGAGCTGAACATATAGTGTTACCAACATTAACAATATAGCATTTAGGTTTAACATTTAAATGTTCGTTAAATCGAAGTTCAAGTTTTGTGTAATGTAAAATATTTTATGTAAAATATATTACCTTCTAAAGTAGAAATCTTCTCTCTAGCCAGATCTACTAATTCTGTAACGGAGTCCACTATTCCTTTCAGTAAACCAACAGCATTACAAGCTGTGTGATGATGGACATCAGCCTGGGTCAACACGAAGAAAGTCAAAATACTTAATTTCTTCACAGTGTTGTACATTGTTAAATGGTTAATAACACAGAACTGTTTTCTTTTAGAATGAAGATGCAAATCTTCTATCAATGGTTTTATAGTTGTATTGAACAGGATATTAAAGAAGAATTTTTCTTAGATCATTCAGAGTTAAAACTGTTTTAGTAACTGTATGTGATGTATGTCACACTGAGTCCAAGAAATGTTTAGAGCAATGACTTTAAAAAACGATGTTTTGTGGTATAATAAGCATAATTATTCAATATAATTTACAGCCAACAGGTTTTGATAAACGTCTTTCCATAATCAGGGTCAAATTCTGCAGTGTTCGTTGAGTAAGTAACCAGTTTCAACTGATAATGGGAGAGTTCATTTTTGAGAAACAAGGTATGGGGGGTTGAAGTACGTCGTATTTGATAAAATATTTAAGATAACCAGGTCTTGCAACAAGACACGTTGATTGGTCCATTAGATCTGTTTATACATAGTGGTGTACTTTTATTGTGCAAATCTTTTTTTTCAAACTTGTTTATACGATTGTTGTATGTGTCCCATGATCTTCATGTTCTTCCAGTCATAAATAACTACCGCGACAAATCCAGTAGGGACCGGCATGGCTAGAAGGTTAGAGCGATCGATTCGTAATATGAGGGTCGTAGGTTCGAATCACCGTTACACTAAGAATGCTCGCCCTTCCAACCGTGGGGATATTATAATGTGATGTTCAATCCCATTATTTGTTGGTAAAAGAGTAACCCAAGAGATGGTGGTGGATGATGAAGACTCGCTACGTTCCCTCTAGTTAAATTAAGGACGGCTAGCGCAGATAGCCTTCGTGTATCTTCGCGCAAAATTCAATAACAAACAAACAAAGAATTCAAGATGTGTTCAGCAACAGAAGAGGGCGCTATGTTATGTTTTATATGAAAGTATTGTGTTTCTCCATACTTCTAGTGTACAAACAAGGTTATTCAACAGCAAAGACAAAACAGATAAGTACAGTGACAGAGGTGTTTACCAATTAATGTGTAATAAAGTGTACGTATTTTAAACAGGACGTTCCGTAGAAACTGTAATTAAAGAACATTCTAGAAACTGGAAGTTAAGGAAAATGAAATCAACTTACAGAAACTAAACACTAACTCGATCTAATGGAAAGCTTCAAAGTTTTGCATGTCTGTGAAAAAGGTAAAACTAAGATTTTAGAAATAAATTGAAGTTTAAAAACAAGTAAAGAAAAATTTATAGACGACTAGACCAACTTGTGTCAAAGTTATTGTCAAGGTTATTTGGTTAAATATGTAAACCTGTTTACAAACCATTACAGCCTGTACATAGTGAAACCATGGTTGTTTTTAAATATTTCAATAATAAATTACTTCTGTACTAACACTGATCAGGATTCCTCCTGCTTTCCAAGTGGCTCAGAGGTATATTTTTATGTTTATAACGCTAAGACCGGTTTTCGATATCCTTGGTAGACAAACCACAAAAAGCCTATTCGTGATGACGAGAAAACCCACTTGTATAGAAATATATCTATGTAAAAACGGCTGGTATGGATAGAGAAAGTAATATGTAGAGGAACGTACAACGTTTCGACCTTCTTCGGTCATCGTCAGGTTCAGAAAGAAAGAAAGAAGTAACTGACCGATAACCGACCACATGTAACGCAGTGTAGGAATGTAGAGGGTGTGCTTATACGTTGGATTAACTTTGTTAATATAGGTATAAAGGTATTCCTTTGTATTGGTTTATTTTAGTTTTGCATTGTTCTATAAGTAAGGCTTCTTTAATTTTGCATTTGTTTATGTTTGTTTCTTTATTTAGTATTCGGGTGTTTTCTATGGTTATATTGTGTTTATTTGATTTGCGGTGTTCGAAAACGTGTGAAGGTGACTTTATTTGTTCGTTGAAACTTGTTTCCATATTTTTACTTGTTTCTCCAATATAGAAGTCGTCGCAGTTATCACATTGTATTTTATAAATAATGTTGGTGTTGTGTTTCTCAGTGTAGTTTTCTATGAAAACAAACATAACCATCCTGTAGACCTTTATCTATAGTTACAGCTCATACTGTACATCTGTTAACACTTTCATTTCTTATCTAATCCTAAACCTCCACGTCACTGTGGTCAGTTTTATCTACAATCAAACTAAGTCCTTGGTTAGACACTGTAACAGTAATACTGAGAGAGACGATCCACAGTAGTACACATACATGATTCTATTGAACCATTATAATCCAGTTTGTGCATAAAAATTACTCAAAATAAAACTGAAAAAGATAACAATATAACTTCAAAAACACTACAGATAGAATACTCCGGAATTATTTAGCTAGGCAAAATATCTTCATGTTTTAGTATAGTACTACATGTGTGTAGTTTGTTATTAGAAGATTGTCTAGATGATACTTTACGTGTTGTTCAATATCACATCTCTTATTAGATCGATTATTCTGTAATTGAGTCTCAGGATATCACGTACATGCGTCAAATATACGTAATATTTGACAATCTCGCTCAAGAAAAAGGTGACACGGATATGCTTGGTAAAGAGGGACCATCATATTAATCCATCTCTACTAAAACCATTTCTCTGTATGTCCGTACTTTGGTGTAGTGCATCAACGGAAAGGAGAAAAATATATATGAGTTGTTCGTGAAGTTAAATAAAACAAGTGTTCTGTATATCATAACTGTGAAAAATATATCTTTTACATGTGATCTTATCTATTGGTGAAGAAATTAAAGTATTGAAAATTAAAAATAGTGAAAGATATTCACAGAATATAATGAAACATACAGTTAATAGATAAAATAAGAACTACAATAAAAAGTAATGATAACCTGTACTTTAACATTTCAGGTTCAATGACTATATATGGATATTCTTTAATGACTATGGATATTGTCATCTTTAATTGGTTTTTCCATCTTAGTTTTATTGTCTTAAATTTTTAGTAGTTAATAAATAAACGGTATAATGTATTGACACCAAGGTTTCAAAAAGATAATCTAAGTTGAAGAATTAACATTAATTAAGAAATATTTAATGGAGAATGTTAAAAAATAATTTTATATTAATAACTAAAAAAAATACAGTCTAGAATATAATATAAATATCACTGTGGTGTTTAAAAGTATCTTGTTTATACTTGGATCTTTTTATGTATGTTTTATTTCACGTTTTATTTAAAGTTAAACACCTTTAAGCTAACCCTAACATAAAAACAATAATATTACCCTACAAGTCATAGTATTTCTTAAGTAAGTTTATAGACATATCAAGAACAATTTTAAGTTAAAACAAAATCATTGTCTTTAAGTTTGAGCGTTTTCTTGTGCAGTACAAGCGAGATGAAAATAAGATTTGTTTAGTTTATTATTGGTCAATAGATAATAGATAAAATCTAAATATATCATGCAAAATTGTATTTTACATCATACATTAAGATAGACAAACAAGATAAAAAGTTATCTTAACATGTTTTATCATTTCTCTATGTGTAATTAGGTTTAAGTTGATATTTTATCATTAACAAATAAAGTGATGTTGGTGAAAGTTTAGGACTGCTATTTTAATCTAATTTCTTCTCAAGAACCTCAAATATTTGTGTTATAATTGAATTGTTTATCTATAAAGTTTTATTGTCCACAAAGTATTTAAGAAAAATGTCTTTAATAACCATAGAATATACATATAACACATTGCCTTTTGTTTCTGTTTTGTTCGTACAATCAGCAGAAATTTTCCCTGTAGATGACGCCGTGTTAAAATGTTTAATAATATCACGAAGAACGAAATCAACACAGAGCACCATATTGTCCTGATTGTTCAAGGAGAAGATGATGTCATTGCCTGGAACAGAAGCAGTGTATAATAAATAAATAGTTTATAACACAGTAAATAATTAATTATATCAAATAATATTAATTAACATGAAAAGAAATAACTAGTTGATTATATTTGATAAATATATAAAGTTTTACCTTACCAAAACTCCTGGGTTAAATTTCCAAAACCATTTTTGTATTCTACCCACGATCTGTAAAAATTTTCAAATGGTTTTCCATAATCTCCTCTTCTTTGAATCAACTAAAAATAAGAAAATCAACAATAAATACAGAGATAACTAAGTTTTATAATTTTTAAAATGAAACTTCAAAATATATATTCCTGTATTATTCAACATTATTCTGTACAAAATATGTGGAAACTGTCTCTAAAGATATCGATACGTTTCTTAATTAACACAAAACTCATTATTATGACTTGGTCCCCAATGACATAGCGGTATGTTTTCGGTCTCACATTCTTACAAACTCTATTTCGTAACACACGTATGATATAAATTTATGTTTGAAAGACGATTTTAGAATAAGAAGTAATATGCTTTCAATCTCTCAAGAATCTTAAAATAATCAATAACATAAACTTCAGAGTGGATTTCTTTGTTATATTAAACACTTATATGTTTATTATCATGTAGAAAATCTCATATTGAACACAGATACACATTCTGATATATATATATAAGCAAACTAGACGAAATGATTACCCAATGAAAACCTGTGTTATAAGTTGTATATTTAAATATGATAAAATAACATACATTAATGAACGGAATCAGTGAAGAAATATGATAAAAATTTAAAAGAAAAGTTACAAGTTCTTAATATACTTCAATATTTATTTATTTTTAAATGTGGGTTTGGTTCTGACACGTATTTTCCATTTCTTTTAAATAATTGAATTTATATAACAAAGCAGTTTATTCTTCTCTGAAAATAATGGCAAACTTTTAATTAAATGTTTCACGGAAACATCCACTAACCCAGAATTAACTAAAGCTTCACCACAAAACAAAGTTTAGTTCACCGACCGTCCACCCTCCTCCTGATGTCTCCATATCACAGTATACAGAAATAGACTGGTTCAAGAATCGTGGTTCAATCCTGTGGTCACCACTGGTTCGGTTTCGTTGTTTTTTATAGATACTGGCACAGTCTTCTGGTAGAGGTGGTTTTTGTTCCGTCGTTTGTGTTACACAAAGCGATTGTTGAAAAAATCGGTTTTGCTTGTCATTAATAAGCGGTGAAAATGTTCGTTCAAGTGTGGTTGTAGAAAACACATCTAAAGAGTAACGGATAAAAACTTTAATGAGGAAATATAAGAGTAGTTCAACATATATTAGTACGAAGAACAACATTATAAGATTTAGGCTTAACATTCTAACTTGACAAATAGTTATTTTAGATGTTCCTATAGTCGATATTCAAGTTTTACGTTATATAAAATACTTCAAGTAAAATATATTACCTTCTAAAGTAGAAATCCTCTCTCTAGCCAGATCTACTAATTCTGTAACGGAGTCCACTATTCCTTTCAGTGATCCAACAGTATTACATGCTGTTTGATGACGGACATCAGCCTGGGTCAACACGAAGAAAGTCAAAATACTTAATATCTTCACAGTGTTGTACATTGTTAAATGGTTAATAAAACAAAACTGTGTCCATATAGACTGAATATGTGAATCTTTCATCAGTGGTTTTATAGTTGTATTAAACAGGATATCCAAAAAGGGTTTTCTTTAAATTACCGCAAGTTAGAACCGTGTTAGTAACTGTATCTGACGTTTTTCACACCGAGTCCAAGAAATGTTTATAGTTTTCTAAATACGGCTCTAGTCAACATCTGAATTTTCCGCTTCTTTTTATAAACAGTGGAGTTATTATTACTGTAAGAGTTGTTGTCTGTAGTTAATAATTTTAATGTTAATGTTAATCGTGACTCGTAACATTTTAAACATATTTATAGACTGTAAGGTATTCATTTTTACAAGAATGTTTCTCTACTGATATTGTATTCATGTATTAAACAGGAAAAACAAATATTTTAATGTAACGTTACGTGGAAGAATGTTCGTTAATTTTTATTTATGTTTAGATAATAACACATTCAACAGAGAAAATGTAGAAGACATAATAACACGTATTGAGAAATTGTAGCTGTGACAATACGTGACATATGTGCATTAAACTTTCTACAGTTGTTCATTAATTATTTTATAAATCAGCAGTTGTGGTAATACAGTCTGGATAAGCATCTGTCGGTACGGTATAATTTCAGTCTGTTTCTTCACCAACAGTCGTTAATATCAACATAAAACTGACAGAATGTATAATAAAGTTCTCCTAGTTACTTTTATTTTTTGGTTGTTGTGTGTGTTACGGTTACTCTCATTAGTTACACTTTAAATCCTTTCCTCCGGTTACTTTATGGTAAGTACATGTCGTTATTACACTTGTACTATATTATTGCTATAGTTACCATAGCAATACTTCAAGTTTTTTATTTTGGTTACACTGGTGTATTGACAAGTAATTAAATATTGTTGTAGTATAAATGTATTATTTTAGTAATGAGTAAAACATATTAAGGAAACATTTAAGCTCGTATTAATACTTAGTTATGGATAATTTTTATCTTTTTTGTTTACTGCTGTTAAAATTTGTTTACATTTTTCATAAATTCACTGTGTAATATGATTCTAAAAATCTAGTTACCCTTAATGTAAACAACTGTTTTTGTATTACCTTATTTGTAAATGTTTGAATAGATAAGTGTGAAAAAGAAAACCTTTCTATAATTTAATATCAATGAAAGACGGTTTTTTTTTTCCAATATATCCACTAGTATATATCTTTATTTCTAACACGTGGGTTATAAAATCTTTTACAGTACTGTAATTCTAATAATAAGTTACCTTTGGTTGTTTCTGACACTGGGTTTTTATGTTTAAACTACAGAGAAATGCTATAAAAGTATATCAGAAACAGATCACTCCGAGTTTGTCGCCTAAAGAATTTTTTGACAAACTTTGTAACAACTCCCAATACTTTAATTCAGATAAATCTGTACCTACGAATTAGCATTATATTTTAAATTCAGTTTTTGTTGTCGTATTTCCAGTTTTAATATATTTATAAAAATAATTTCAAACGTTTCTCTACTCTGAATAAATTCTAATAATTCAATACTTGTTACAAGTATTTACAAGGTTTCCATATAGCTTTGTATAAGTGAAGTGTTTGATCAGTTTACAAAATGTTAATAGAATAAAGACAAATGTGTCACAAATTAACTGCCACATGAATTTATTCCTGCACACTGAACAGTATAAAAGATGGCCATTATACTTGACAAGGTTACTAATAACTTTCATTGCATGAATTACGTTTTCAAATATTAATAAAATTAGTAATTACCCTTGATAAGTTTATATCTACTGAAAAACTGTTCATGTTGTTTGATAAAAATAATTAAAATGTCTTTGCGAACTCTTGAAAATTACACATCAATACAATGTAGCATATAATTATTCATACTTTTCACTGAAGTAATATTCGTTTAGTCCTCTAGTCTACATGTTCCCAAACGTAGACCTCCTTTGTGATGATCTGTTTATGAATTCTTTTATATGCTCTTCTATATTTATCTTATCGACCTCATCTTTGTGAGTGTGACAAACTGCCACATGGTTGAGGCGACACTGAGACATAGGTGACCTTAACCACGTCTTCAACTGGACATACATTCATGAGAAAAAACACTTCACTAAACATCTGCTGGCTTGTTTCATTCATTTTACAGTAAGCATCCTTCGCACCTTTCAGAGATACTGCTTTTGTTGTTCCTTTGAACATGAGCAATTGAACCTCGACCCGTTGTGCAGAGATTTCTAGATAGAAGTTTATAACCGAGTTGTTAATCGTGCCAGATGCGATCATGTTCTCAAGTGCCAGATATTGCCTGAAGTCATTGTTGTCTGCATTGAATCTCGTGGTCAGATGTTCTATGACTGTGTCCACAAATTCAAAATATTGGCTTCTTTAGTAATCTCTAGCTGTTGCAGAATGGTGTGCTGAGCCATCACCTGTGATCCTTCTGGGGGGTCTGCGAATACGTGGCAGTTCAATAGGCACCAGATCTAGGGAAGTTACCTTTTTCTCAACTTCATCAAATATCTTGTTGTAATTTTCCTCTGTTCGCAATACCCGCAATTGCTCAACTGTCTTGCAGATGCTTCAATCATGCCAATACTGTCGCTGATTTTGCTTGGAATGCACGGTTTAGTTCCTCTAATGCAGTTAATGGATGCCGAGCCATCAACAATCCTAAAACTGTCTTTCCTTTGTCAAATCTTTCCAGCAGACCAGATGCTTTCACTGCTACATCTGATTTTTCATTTGATAATTCAAACAAACAATCAACAATGTCACTGTAGTGATCATTAGCACATGTAATTGCAGATAGGCTGCACAACCAGCGTATTGGACACAGTGGGTGGATGTATTTAACTGGACCATTGTGGCTGTCTAACGATACAATGTTTTCAAAGATTGTCTTGTATTTGCCTGACCTCTGAAGCAAGACACCAAGTTCATGTACCCACTGGATAGAATCTCGAACACATTCACAAGTTTCAAGTGCATGTTGAATTATTAAATTAGCCTTGTGTACTCCGCAGTGAAAAAACAAAGTTGACGGTTGCTTCTCTTTTATTTTTGCCTGGCATCCTCTCTACGTACCATTCATGTTAGCGGCTCCATCATAAGTTTGTGCTCTTAATCCTGACAGTGTTAAATTGAGTCTAGTCAGTACATCAAGTATAGTCGGGGATATTGTTTCACCAGTTGTATTAGAAACACTGTAGAAACCAAGAAATGTCTCATGAACGTCAAGGTTCTCATCTACGTATCGTACACATATTGCCTCCTGTTCGGCACCTGTAACATCTTGAGTGCCATCAACCATTAATGCACAGATTTTTACTTTGCTGCACTTCGTGTGCTATGTTCCTCAGTATTTAACGGCTGAACATCTCCATTATTTCATTCTGAGCCTGGGGTGATGTGAATGTGATTTTCTTTGATAAGTAGGCCGTCAACTCAGGATCTTCTTCTTTCAGGAGCTTCATTAACTGCAGGAAGTTTCCCTCCGTATCAGTATGTCCACGTAATACTAAACCTTGACGCAGTAAGAAACGTAAAATTCTGAATATTTTGGCTATACTTCTTTTGCATTCTAACAGCTGCTTCTTTTTTCCATCATGTTGCTGGACAGTCACTGGAGTTACATCAAGTGAACCTTCTGGAGATATAGCGAATCTGTGCTGAGAGGAGGATTGGTGTTCGTTGAATTTCTGTTTTGCCTTTTTCCAGTTGAAAAAACCGGCGGATATGTAGGTATACTCCACTGGCCTCTCCAATTTCCCTGTAAAAAGACCTCTATTTTCCGCCTTGGCACAATGAAAGCATATGACTTTTTGAGTCTGATTGTCGAAGTGCAGCCATGGGAACTCATCAAACCACTTGCCATGGAAGTTGATATTTTGAGATTTTGCTTTCTGTCGTGGTATTAGTTGTGTGTCTGGATGATATGACTTTCCACACTGTATCTGTAGAGTGTTAGATTTTTCATTACTGCACAAACTTGTTTCACAACTATTTGGTGGTTCATGATGTGCAATAGTTGCACAAGCATTTTCAGTCTCGTCCTCTGATGAACATGGTATTTCCTCTGTATGGCAAGTTTCTATTCCTTTGCTTGAAGTTGTTGGATTATCTGCATCTACACTGTCACTTGTAGTACTAGTAACGGGCTTGCAGAACTGTCTAATATCGGAAAGTTTCAGACGCTTGCTTGTCATAATTGGAATCTCTTTCCCAGATGACTCAACAGGCTAAAATACAGTCTTTATTGAAAAACTATAACGTACAACGAACGAAGATAGAACAGAATGGAAGTAGGACTGAACTGTACAATTCATTAAGTCGAACGCGCGAACCTCACAATGACCACCGAGCCGCCTGACCGCCTGGGCATCGCTGGGACAATAATGTGTGCTACTTACAACACAAGTAATTGCAAGTTTCTCGAAAAATACTTAAACAAACATAAATATATTACATTCCTGTTAAAGCTCGTCAAAAGGTAAACACGTTGTGATATAATGTCTATAAGTACGTCTATTAAATAAAAACACCTAAACAAAAACTAGCAATACAATTCGAGTAGAGGCTTCAGACCGTTGAAATCGCTCCTTTTGTGTTCTAATTATACAAGAAAATCCAATATTTTTACTATCTATGATAAGAGAATATATTGTTTTTTTACAATAAAACAATTCAACAGACCAAACTGTAGGGTGGATGATTGTGTGCACCATACCCCCATCTAAAATGAAGGGGAGGATGTATCCCGCCCATCCCCCCAGGACCTACGCCCCTGTTTGTGATGATAGTTCTCAAGCACTAAATCTAAAGTTGCATAAGTATTTCGTCACGAATGGGATGAGCACATTTAGTGCTTTTTCACAAAAGCTTGGAAACGTGTCCAATGCCGAACACCAATATTTTTCCAAAGTTTTGATTTCAAACTGCATTTCAAAAATTCGATTTGTGCGCAGTTCAATAATATCTTTCTCACTTCTTCATCATCCGACATATTATCCAAATTGAAGGAGTATGTATTCATAATCCATTCTTCAGACGTTTCCACTTCTCCTCCAAAATATCCATCAAATCACTTTGATAGTATTTTCAAATGATCCACAATTTCTTCACACACACATGGAATTAGAGACTCATCCTCACCTACCATTACTTCGAGTGATGGAAAATTTGAAAGTTTCCCTCTTTTAACTCGTCGACAGCAAAGATGTAACTTTTCTTTAAAAGCGTTTAACTTTTCACAGCATTTCAATATGTTTATGTTTTTCCCTTGAATAAATACACTCATGTCATTCATACGAGTGAAAATATCATCAAATAGGCTAGCATTTGGTTGAATTCTCGTGATTCTATTTCTCCGGGCAGAGTATAGTCACGTTCCTTCAGAAACGTTCTGACTTCTACTCGCAGTTCAAAGAAACGCGTTAAAACTCTCTCACGTGACAGCCAGCGAACTTCTGTGTGGAAAAGCAAAACTGAATGCTCACTTCCAAAATCTTCACAAACCGACTTGAAGAGCCGGTGGTTCAAAGCGCGACCCCTAATCCAGTTGATGGTCTTCACAGGAGTGTCAAGGACCTTTTATCAACTTTGGAGGCAATGTTTTTGATGCCAAAGCATGTTGATGAAGAAAACAGCAAATACCTTGAAAGTGTGGAATCTCTTGTTTCATCAGTGTAAAAAATCCTGATTTATTTCCTAGCATAGAAGGGGCACCGTCTGTACACACAGAACCAATTTTGGATATCTAAATCATATTTCGCAAAGAAGTCCTTCACACACTGAAAGACATCTTTCCCTTTTGTGGTTGTTTTCAGATCTTCACAGAACAGGAAATATTCCATTATGGCACCATCATGAACATACCTCACTAGTGTGATGAGTTGGCTGCAATTTGCAACGTCATTTGTTTCGTCCAATTGGGAGAGAAATTTTCAAGGGACTAGCCTTGATATCTGCGATAACTTGGTCCAAAATGTCCGAACTCAAATCACCAATTCGGTTTTGAATAACATTATTTGATTACGGCACTAATTTAAGCTTGTTTGAGACTTCTTTTCCAAGAACAATTGTTGCCATTTCTAATGCACACGGTTTTATCACCTCTTCTGCAATTGTCACTTGTCAATTACAAAATTGCTACTTACAAAAGTAGTAATTGTCAGCAGATATAAAACTTAATTTTGAAAGGGTTGCTCGAAAATCAAAGCGGGCCCTTTTATCTTTCATCGATTCAACATCATGGCCTACAATAGCTACTCCACCATGCCGGTTGTTGAAGTGTTCCTGCAGCTTAGATGGCTTCAAATTTGCGTTTAAAAGGACCGCGTCACAATGAATGAACTGGGGTTTTTGCAGATCCTCAGTTGTTCCGATGCAAGTGAAACCAAACTTTACATAATCATCATTCCATTTCCTTTTCTTTGACATTATGAAGTTTTTTGCACGAACACAGATTCAACAATGCACTGACTACCATAGCATTACGCATGGGTTTATATACTCTGCAAAACTTTCTAGAACTTCTCGAATATACGTCACATGACGTCATCGATTAAACTGAATACTTCTGGAAGTTTTTCGAGTCACGATCACGTGAATACATAACATAAATAAATAATAGACACTTTAAGACGGCGTTCACGAACGTAACCTAATTAGTTGTGCCGAGTATTTAGGTCACGTTTACGTTTCGTGTGTTGTTTGTTTACAGTTGTACATTAAGATTTCAGTCTGCGCCGGTGACGGTAGAAACGATAGTTTATCATAACAAGGCAAAAAGCGTCGTCTACAACAAGAAAAATAAGAAATAAAAATAAAACGTAATTTTTGAATATATAGGACAGTACCGTTAATATAAACGAAAAAAACTGAAATGTTATCTTGCACCCCCAAGGGGTGCGATCACCCCTGGTTGGGAACCATTGGATTAAGGTAGATTAAGCAGATAGCCGGATGTGGCTTTGCTATGAAAAACACACGCACACATAATAGTTTGGTAATATATTAAACTTATTGTTGTAACAAGTTAATCTGAGGAAAGCAATATGATTTCCAAACGTTTAATGATCAGCTTCTACAAGGAGATTTTTTACTGTTCGTACAACTAGATAACTTAGTTGTAGGAAAACATAGAGGTAGAAGTAAATGATATCACCAACAGCTTTATCATGGCAAAGGTACCATCTGATACGGACCTAAATCCTTCCTTCCAACTTCTTATTAGGTGCTTAGATAATTAATAAAAAATTAAATCAAATTTAGGTTAAAATATTTCAAAAGTGTGGATAGATATACTAGGAATGACGGGTTAAAAATAGTGTGGATAGACCTACTGGGAATGACAGATTAATAGTGGTGTGGATTTGTATACTGTGAGTGACAGGTTAAAAGTAGTGTGGATAAAAGTGTGAGAACAGGTTGATTTTTACGTCGTCAATGTGTGCTGACGATACAGTTTGTAAACATGTTTATATATGGTTAAATATATAAACTTGCTTACATTCCATTACAGTCTGTACATGCTGAAACCATGGCTGTTAATAAATAAAGTTTTTATAAAACATTCAGTTCTGTTTGTTTTCTTTTCCTTAATTTCGTAGCTACATCCTTTTGTTTTTAAATATTTCAATAATAAATTACTTTTATACTAACACTGGTCACGTATCTTATTGTCCTCCAAGTAGCTCTGAGATACGTTTCTATGTTTATAACGCTGAGACCGGTTATGCCAGTAACAACAATCCAATCTTCCTTTGTGTCTCTAACCAAGCTTTACAGGTTAGGTTTTATTGAGAACAACGTGTTTTAATAACCTGATGTTACAAAGATGTTATTGTTTTATGTTTTTAAAAGAAACCATCCATAAAACTATTAGAATTCATATTATAGTATTAGTATGTACTAATTTCACGATTGAAAATATTGTCTTTCTTTTCACTATTAACACATTTATACATCTGACATGTATAGTTATATTAAAAAATAGATTTTAATAGTTTCTACTTCATAAAATCTAAACACGGACTTCTGTTCACGTTATACCTGGACAACGTTAGCTAAGAATAACCACTACAAAAATGTATGCATTTGGTGTGTTGTTTTCTACGTAATTCCTACACTGTCATAACAATGTAGGTTAATTTATATATGTGCGTGTTAATTGTTTTGATTTTAAATTTTTAAATTATTTTCTTTAGATACGTAACTGTTATATTAGGAACCAATGAACCGCTCACACTGTCTTAAAGGTTAACGGTAAAAACAATGCTTTATTCTTCTGCTTTATTCTTCTGTTAAAAACATTTTAAAACTAATTAGTTAAAATACTAATATGTTCTGTATACTCGATGTAAAAATTCTGAAACATTTAATATAAATTAAACAACCACTGACCGACGTCTAACTATGTTATTGTTCCAATCTTTCTAGAAAACAAAAAGCTGCATTTTACCTATTTTTAGACATTAAAGTATTGAAAATTAAAAGTTGTGAAAGATATACAACAGAAATAATGAAACATACAGTTAATAGATAAAATAAGAACTAGAGTAAAAAGTAATGATAAACTGTACATTAACATTTCATGTTCAATGCCTATATATGGATATTGTTATATTGTTATATTTAATTGGTTTATCATTCTTACGATTAATAACTGAAAGAAGAATACAGTCAATAATAGACTATAAACATCACTGTAATATTTAAAAGTATCTTCTTTACACTTGGATCTTTTTTATGTATGATTTATTTCACATTTTACTTAAAGATCGACACCTTTAAGCTAACCCTTACATAAAAACAATAATAATAACTTACAAATCTTAGTGTTTCTTAAGTAAGTTTCTAGACAAATCTAAAAAAGTTTAAGGTAAAAAAAATCATTGTCTTTATACTTGAACGTGTTTGTGTACGTTATTAAAATTGGTTACAAACAAACGTATCCAAGTTTTTGTTCTACTTCTGTAGAAATGTATGATTTAAGGGCGGGAAATTTCTGAAAAATATCACATCACAACTTACCTGTAAATAGGTTTCTAGTATTTATTTGTCTTCTGCTATATTCATACTAAGATAAAAACTTCCAGCACGAAAACCAGAGTAAACTCACTAACTAGCACGTAAACTATAAGCGGTAAAAAATATACAAACATGTTATTCGTAATACAAATTTTTATTATTACAATGAAATCTCATAACTTTATATTAGGTTCTACAGCATCATTAATATCATGATAATAGGCCCGACATGGCCAAGCGTGTTAAGGCGTGCGACTCGTAATCTGAGGGTCGCGCGTTTGATCGCCGTCGCGCCAAACATGCTCGCCCTTTCAGCCGTGGGGGAGTTATTATGTGACGGCCAATCCAATTAGTCGTTGGTAAAAGAGTAGCCCAAGAGTTGGCGGTGGATGGTGATGACTAGCTGCCATCCCCGTAGTCTTACACTGCTAAATTAGGGACTGCTAGCATAGATAGCCCTCGAGTAGCTTTGTGCGAAATTCAAAAAACAAACAATCAAGATAATAAAAAAAACAGACAACAACTTTTACGATAATAATAACTCTAATGTTTATAAAAAGAAGTAGAAATTACAGATGTTGACAAGAGACATAATTAGAAAACTATCAACATTTCTTGGACTTAGTGTGACAAATATCAGATACAGTTACTAACACGGTTCTAGCTTGTAGTAATTTAAGGAAAATCCTTTTTGGATATCCTGTTTAATACAACTATAAAACCATTGATAGAAGATTCACATCTTCAGTCTATAAGAAAACAGTTCTGTGTTATTAACCATTTAACAATGTACAACACTGTAAAGATACTAAGTAGTTTGTCTTTTTTCGTGTTGTCCCAGGCTGATGTCCATTATCACACAGCTTGCAATACTGTTGGGCCATTGAAAGGAATAGTGGACTCCGTTATAGAATTAGTAGGTCTGGCTGGAGAGAGGATTTCTACTTTAGAAGGTAATATATTTTACTTGAAGTATTTTAGTTAACGGAAAACTTGAACATCGATTAAAGTAATATTTATAACTACATGTTACTTTAGAATGTTAAACATAAATGTTACAATATTATTGTTGGTAACACTGTATGTTCAACTACTTTTCTGTTTCCACATTAAAGTTTTTATCCGTTACTCTTTAGATGTGTTTTCTACAACCACATTTGAACGAACATTTCATCTGATTGTTAATAACAAACAAAACCGATCCTTTCAAAAATCTCTTTGTGTGACACAGACGACGGAATAAAAGCCACCTCAACCAGAAGACTGTGCCAGCATCTATAAAAAACAACGAAACCGAATCAGTGGCGTCTACAAGATTTAGCAACGATTTTTGAACCTGTCGATTTCTGTATACTGTGATATGGAGACATCAGGAGGAGGGTGGACAGTAGGTGAACTAAACTTTTTTTCATGGTATAGCTTTAGTTAATTGTCAGTTAGTGGATGTTTTCGTGAAACATTTATATAAAAGTTTATATTATTTTCATAGAAGAATAAACTGCTTTGTTATATAAGTTCAGTTATATTAGAGAATTGGAAAATAAGTTTTAGAACCAAATTTACATTTAACAAAAAACAATTAAGTTTGTTTTATTTTTGTGTCACATTTATTCACTGATTGTTAGGAACAAGTAAAGTTTTTGTTCCAATTTATTTAAAAATATTTAAGTTTGTTGTAACGTTTTCCTTTTAAAGTTTTGTCGTATTTCTTCACTGATTCCGTTCATTAATATATGTTATTTTATCATATATAAATATACACTTTATAAGATGCGTTTTCACTTGGTAATCATTTCTTTCTACTTTATTTTTGATACCTATATCAGAATGTGTATTTATATTGAACCTGTTTATGATGATAAACATATAACAGTGTTTAACAACACATTGAACTCTCCTCTGGAGTTTGTGTTATAGATTATTTTAAGTTTCTTGAGAAGTTTAAAGCATATTACTTCTTATTCTGAAATCGTCTTTCAAACATAAATTTAGATAATACGTTTCTTATCAGTTAACCGCAAGGAGAGGCAATGGGCTATCTGTGCTCTGACCACCATAGGTTTCGACACATGGTTTTAACAATCTGAAACGCAGACATACAGCTATGTCATTGGGGGTCAAATCATAATAATGAGTTTTGTTTTATTAAAAAAAAACATATCAATACTTTTACAGACAGCTTCCACATATGGTATACAGAATAATGTTTAATAATACAGGAATATATATTTTAAAGTTTCATATTGATAATTATAAAACTTAGTTATCTCTGTATTTCTTATATATTTTCTTATTTCTAGTTGATCCAAAAAAGAGGAGATTATGGAAAGCCATTTGAACATTTTTACAGATCGTGGGTAGAATACAAAAATGGTTTTGGAAATTTAACCCAGGAGTTTTGGTTAGGTAAAACTTTATATATTTATCTAACAGTGATCAACTACTTATTTCTTTTCATATTATTTAGTATTATTAGATATCGTTAATTATTTACTGTCTTATAAACTATTTATTTATTACACTGGGGAACATATTTTCAGTAACTTTGAGTTGCATTGGATATTTTAACTGATTCTGAAGGAGTTTTAGGCGCTGATTTCAAATCTGAAATTTATTTTTCTCTACAAGCTCTAGTTTGTATGCAATTTGAGGTTAATGAAATTGTACAAATGTGAACTTGCGTAAACCATTTATAAGCATTTTCACGTCCATTTTTTGAACAGCCAACTTGACAACCTGGGGGCTGTGAGTGACGAACAAGGAGAACGATTCCACCAAGATCTAAAGGTCATGGAAGAACGCTACCAAGGGCGCTGGGACAAAAGTATGATGGCTGACTACTGCTGGAGTATTAAACGAGATTGTCCAGATGAAGTGTACAAACGCAAAAGTTACAAACGCAAATTCCTACCTGAATAAAATACACAAACAAATTGATAAGCTATTCCTATAATTTCCTATAATAACGAAACATTATACAATAAATAAAAATGTCAAATTGCATAAAATCTGTAGCTTACAGACAAAAACCGACTTCAGATTTGAAATCAACACACTCAAATTGACTATAGAAAGGTCTTTTTTTAAATGCAACAAAATGAGTTTTCCCCAGTGTTATATACTGCTTCTGTGCCAGGAAATGACATCATCTTCTCGTTGACCAATCAGGACAATATGGTTCTCCGTGTTGATCTGGAAGACTGAAGGAAGTCGTAGATATGCAGAGTATAACGAGTTCTTGGTAAGAAGTGAAAGAGAACTCTATAAAATGAGTTACAAAACGTACAAGGGTGACGCGGGTGAGTTTAAACTTTATTCCAGTATATAACATCTTACAATAGTTATTTAGATGAAAATAAGACCTGTGAAGTTTATCATTGGTCAATAAATAATAAATAAAAATTAAATATATTTTGCAAAATTATATTTTACGTTATACGTGATGATAGACAGACAAGATAGACAGATATTTTTAATATGATTTATTTTTTATCTGTGTGTAATTATATTTAAGTCGATATTTTATCATAAAGAAATAAAGTAATTTTGATGAATGTTTACGACTGCTATTTTAATCTAATGTGTTTTGAAGAACCTGAAATATATGTGTCATAAATAAATTATTTATTTTTTAAAATTTTATTGTCCACAAGTACTTTATGTAAAATGTGTTAAAAAAACCATAGAATTTTTACATAATATATTTTCTTCTTTTTGTTTCTGTTTTGTTTGTACAATCACTAGAAATTTTCCCCTTCAGATGGCGCCGTGTTAAAATGTTTAACAATATAACGAAGAAACGAAACCAACTTAATACTGACTGTTTTCTACCTGCCAGATTTAACTTGTTTGAATCTTTTCAAGATTTTGGTGTTTCTATAAAATATAACCTAGAACCTTCAATTGTAAGAAAGTTTTTTTTCATATTTTCTAAATATTACATCTTTACCTAAATCAATAATATTGCAATAAAAAGTTTCAAATCTCGAATTTTTGTTTTTATCAGAAAACATTTATTAACGTTCCCCATTTCAGGCCGTTTTGTTGTTATAAGTGTAAAGGACAAATAGCAATATTGAAATATTAAGTTTGAGTCGTTCAATAATTGCCGGTAAGTTGTTTTGACTACCTACATTCCTTCTAACCTATCAACGGAATATTGAATAAAGCTGGTGCAAATCATTGAAATAAAAACACATAAATACGTTTTTAAAATTCACACAAATGTATTATAAAATTTATTAACAAACGATTAAAAAACGTTTAAAATCAGTGTCAGTAATGACGGCATTACTACCATACTGAAGAAGTAGAATAATTTTAAAACCAATCTATTTATAGCAATGATTACACTGCATTACAACAGCCACCAGTAAAATGTCTTAAGTTATGGATTTGTATTGATGATAGCAAAGCAGTATATAAACTTTTTTGTGTCATATAATGAACGTATGTACAAGTATCAAAATAAACCTTTCTTCCAAGAACAGCTCTAGAGGATGTGGGTCAGAGGTACATCCTACTAACCGGAATAGAAGGACCCCATATTTTCGGTAATATAATATTCGTAAAAAGTCAAACATAGATTGTGATTTCAAAATAAAAATACGTTAGTAGGGTTTTGGATGTATAAAATGAATGGTATTGTTAAATATCCAGACTGTAGCCATGTTAGCTACTTCATGAAATAAACTGAGTAACGTTAGTGGTTACCAAACATTAATAGATAATTGTAAATATTTTACACACGTGAAAGAACCTTAATTAATAGTACCGAAGAAAATCGTAGAATATTCTATATTTGGATATTATATTACACATGTCTTCTTTATACTTAACTAATAATAATAAGTGTAACAAATACAGTAAGAAAGATATTTCGTTAAATATTCTAAGCTACAGTATAGTAACTTTGTACACACGCAAAAAAAAAAAAAACGCAGTAACAATAACGTAGTCCATTTGTTCCATAAATGATTTGGAAATAACATATTTAAAATAATTCCCGTGGGTCTTAGGAATAGTTCAAGGAGAACTCACATGGAAGTCTTGAAAATAAACTGTTGAGATAACTGCTGGCTGTGATCAAATTATTTGACGAAATTCTGGCTCATCCTTCATCTTCTTACATGAAAATATAACTGTGCTGAGTAACAATATTTAATTTTATATTATTTTTATTCACTATTATTACATACAAAAATATTTATAATCATTTCTAATTCCAAATTAAAGTTCTGATGTTAGGTATTGCAATTAACCTTGGGCCCTGTGTGTTAGTACATTCAGTTCTACAGAATCTATTTTGTAGTTAAATTATAGGTTTCACTGATTCATGTGATTAAATATCTATATATACTTAAACGGAATACAATTTTGGAACCATTGTTTCACAACAAATAATTAGTGAAATATCACTAGCCACAAATAAACTTATATTTTTCCGGTGTAATATAACATCATATACAGCAATGACGAAGAAGAAGAAAAGTATGGTAGTCATTTTAATTTTAAAATGTTCCAAACTGAATTGAATTATTTAATTTTCTGTGGCTCTTCCTAGGCTTAAACTACCCAGACTTGCAATATATATATATCCAGTACTTTATTATTTATTATCATTATTTTTTTAACCATTCATTCCTATTACATGAACACAGTGATCATTTTGCGTGCCCTATATCTAAAAGAAAAAAAAAAACTTCCTTAAGTTAACAACTTAAGGGTATCCACCTATAATTATGTCTTAATATTTTTTCGCATGTATTTACTCTAATGTGTAATACCAGCTAATACCGGTAGCATTTATCTTATCTTCTGTGAAATACAGTCCGTTTAAGTTAGAATGATAGAATGAATTGTACCACCATCCACCTTTGTAGGTTTGAGCACAAATACCGCTGTTGTTATCGTTGTCTTTATCCTTGGAACTAAACATCATGTTATTGTGGTGAGCGAGAAAATTTCCTGAAAACATAAACAACTGATGTCGGATGTTATATACTAGAATAAAGTTTAAACTCACCCTCGTCACCCTTGTACGTTTTGTAACTCATTTTATAGAGTTCTATTTCACTTCTTACCAAGAACTCGTCATACTCTGCATATCCTCGATATAATTATCCTTGATAATCCTCCGAGGCCCAGCATGTCCAGATCATTAAGGCGCACGACTCGTAATCTGAGGAAAGTGAGGTTGAATCCCGGTCGCACCAAACATGCTCGCCATTACAACCATGGGGGGCGTTATAATGTGATGGTCAATTTAACTATCAGTTGGTAAATAATCTAGAATGAAATGATTACCAATTGAAAACATGTCTCAAAAACTCTGAAAATAAACGTGATAATTCAAATAGTTTAATGAAAAAGTACAATAAACAGTTACAAGCTATTCGAAATAATCAGGTATTTAATAAAATAGTTTTTTGATGTTGTAAAAGTTCCTTAATTCCAAATAAATTTTCATTAAAAATAAAGATCCCCTTTCATACAAAGTTCAGTTCACCTACCGTCCACCCTCCTCCTGACGTCTCCATATCACAGTATGCAGAGATCCACTGGTTCATAAACCGTGGATGAATCTTGTAGACACCACTGGTTCGGTTTATTGTTGTTTATAGATACAGGCAGAGTCTTTTTGGTAGAGGAGGCTTTTGTTCTGTCGTCTGTGTCACACAAAGAAATTGTTGAAAGGATCGGTTTTCTTAGTCATTAAAAATCAATTAAAATGTTCGTTCAAGTGTGGTTGTAGAACAAAAACATTGTAGCATTTAGATTTAACATTCTAACTTGACAAATAGTTATTTTTATATGTTCATTTAATCGATGTTCAAGTTTTCCGTAAACTTAAATACTTCAGGTTAAATATTTACCTTTTAAAGTTGAAATTCTCTCTCTAGCCAGATCTACTAATTCTATAATGGAGTCCACTATTCCTTTCAGTGACCCTACAGTATTACAAGCTGTGTGATGATGGGCATTGGCCTGGGTCAACACGATGAAAGACAAAACACCTAATATCTTTACAGTGTTGTACATTGTTAAATGATTTTATAGCTATATTAAACAGCATATCCAAAATGGGATTTCCTTAAATTACTACAACTTAGAAACGTGTTAGTAACTGAATCTGATGATTTTAACACTGAGTCCGACAAAGGTTTATAGTTTTCTAAATATAGTTCCAGTCAACATCTACAATTTTTCGCTTTTTTAAATATATATACTGGAGGCGTTATTGGCGTAAGAGTTGTTGTCTGTTGTTAATAACTGTCATGGTAATGACACTATAGAACTGTGAGGGTCAATTAAAAAAACAATAATGTTTGATATGTAATTATTTGAAAATGTGTTTCTCTTAAAATTAAATGTTTTAACTTAGAGTCCACATAAACAGTACTTACTTTGCAAAAGGAAATAAATATTTCTTTAGGAAAAAATGTCTACAATCTTTTGGTTTATAGTGTTATAGATATTCGTTATATACATATATAATATTGTTATAGAATATTCTTAAACAAAAATATCTTTTAATAGGAAAAACTCAGTGTAAAAATGGAAAATCTGTATAATAGATAACTAAAAGTGTTTGTTTGTTTTACTGAAGGAGGCTTACTTTGTTCGTCGTGTTATAGGAGGCTTACTTCTTTGTTTTATCATAGGAAGCTTACTTCTTTGTTTTTTTTTGTTTTTTTTTAATTTCGCACAAAGCTACTCGAGGGCTATCTGTGCTAGCCGTCCCTAATTTAGTAGTGTAAGACTAGAGGGAAGGCAGCTAGTCGTCACCACCCACCGTCAACTCTTGGACAACTCTTTTACCAATGATTAGTGGGATTGACCGTCTCATTATAACGCCACTACGGCTGAAAGGGCGAGCATGTTTGGCGCGACGGGGATGCAAACCCGCGATCCTTAGATTACGAGTCACACGCTTTAACACGCTTGGCCATGTCGGGCCTTCTTTGTTTTGTTGTACGAATCTTACTTTGTTTTATTGTAGGAGGCTTACTTATTTGTTTGTTTTGTTGTAGGAAGCTCACTTATTAGCTTGTTTTGTTGTAGGAAGATTACTTCTTTGTTTGTTTTGTTGTATGAGGCTTACGTCTTTCTATGTTTTATTGTAGGAAGCTTACTTTTTTGATCGTCTTGTTGTAGGAGGGTTGTTTGTCTTTATTTATAAGTGATAGCCTACAAGAAAGGCAGCTACTTATCACCTCTCACCGTCAACTATTGGAGTACTCTTTTACCAACGATTAGTGGAATTGACTGAATATTATAACGCCCCCATCGGTGAAAGTGCGATCATGTTTGATGTGATAAGAATTACGAGTCGAACGTAAAGATGAATCTCAAAATAACCCAAATCAGTTTCATAAGTTAATATTTAGTTGGAATTCCCTTTGGTTTCAGAACTCTTTGACATCAACGTGACATGTCTTCAATGAGTTTGAACAGATGTTGTTGGGTGATTGACTGTTATCCTTCTTTGAGTACTTTAAAATGTTTATCTTCCATGTTTGGTTTGTGATCGTTAGTTAATCGGTTTAACTCAGCTCATAAATTTTCAATCGGATTGATTGACTTGGCAATAACATAACATTAATTCTCCTATTTCTATGATATATTTTAATGACTCCACAATTGCAGAGAAACTTGTTTGACCATTTTGTAGGCTGATTAGAATAATAAGAAACTACGGCAGGTGTTTAACACTATTTATAATAAAATGTAACTAAAATCAATAACAGTTCATATATTTACCGAAGCCAGTGTTAAATTAGGATTTGACCAGATCTTGTTGGGTGTTTTCTAAATAACATATAGTTTTACGCATTTTTGTATTATCTAACAAAAATGTATAAAACCTACCAACATTTTCCAGGGGGAAGGGGCAGTTTTCTTCTAATACCAATTTATTTACTTTATATTTTTGTACAATGTTTCCATATTTCTTCATCTTGAACTTTAAATTTCTACATATGTGGTCAATGTCAGTTTTACTACATACACAAAGAATTCTGTAAATCACAGATTTATTAATTTCTTCTATTCTATCTTTTGTACCCGTACGAAAACAGTTTAAGGTACAACACGTACAGAATATTCCACACATTATATGTTTGTTTTTATTACATCACCTATTCCTGTAGATAAAGTTTGAACATACGACAAACAAACAGTCATGTTATTTACTTTACATTTTATTTGTAATTTTGTGCATTTGATGTTAAATTATAGGTTTCACCGTTCGCCATAATTAATGTTTTAAGTTTAATATTGTGTGAAAACTATTAATAAAATCACCATATCTTTACTGATGTTACATTATTTTACAATTATGTATCTGAAATAAACATACTATCGACACATCTGTTTTAAAATACTGTTTATTATGTTTTAGTTTAGTTTATTATTTTGTTTATTAATTTTAATTTAATCAACAAACAAATCGATTTTCGATCATTAGAAATAAAACAGTGTATGTTACCACATTCTTCTACAGAACCTGACGGTTTACTGGATGAATATAAATACTAACTGTAATATCTTTTGAAGTATTTTGTTACCATCGTTACACATGTTGTAAATATTTGACATTATAATAAATTCTGTATTAAATAATATTCATTCACGGTGTGATTTAACTTGTAAACTTTCTTGGTGGTCTGTCTGTCCAAATGAATGAAATATATTAATATTACTATACGGCATTCTATAGTTATATTAGATTGTCCAGAAATAAAGCCGGAATTATCACGTTCACATTTAGAAGCTGAATATTGATTAACGTATCGTTGGTTGGTTTAATCCAATGTTTGTCGCTTACAAGATGTCTTAATTGTTTGCTGTTTCAACTCTACTAAGAGTAAGTTTCGCAACCCCCAAGGCAGCATGAAAAAGAAGGGCTTTCGTCTGATTTTTCTCTACGACTTGAAACTTGGATGAAAAGCTACAGAAACTACACGGAACATCAACCAGGCATTCTGCCATAGATCTGTTACTGAACGTACAGGTTTTAGCATGGAGATAAAGTCTTGAAGACCACGAAGGTCGTGGAAAGAAGCCTTCCTTAGATGAAATAAGGAAACCAGTTGAGACAGATCCTCGCAAAGCAGTTTGTAAGCTTGCAGAGACACAAGCAGATCAAGCACTGCCAACCTCATAAGTGCGATTGAAAGAATAAAAAGTTGTATAAGTGGGTTCTGCATGAGCTGACTGAAGATCAACAATATCGGCGCTATGAGACCTGTCCAGGATGACGCTCCTAAAATTGAAATAATTGGGAATCGAGGTTCTGCCTCATCCACCTTATTCTCCAGACCTTTCCCTTACAGGTTTTCATTTTTCAAGCACTTTGAGAATTTTTTAAACAATAAACGCTTTCAAAACCAGTCAGCTGCAGAAGAAGCTTTCAAGAAGTTCATTGATCATAGAAACTCCGATTTTTACAGCAGGAGCATAAATAGCATCGTTACATGTTGGCAAAAGTCTTTTGAAGCAAATGGTCCTTACTTTGATTAAAGCATGTTTTATAAGACTAATTTATACTTTTCCAAACTTAGCAATTCAAAACAACTTTTTCTTCTGAACAAACTTGCCTAAATGACACACAAACATCCATGTCTCTAGGTGAACGGGTTCTATCACATAATTGTACGCCGTTACAACTACAGAATCAACCTTCAACAGTAACGTGCAGACAACAGACGCAGACGTTTCTACAAAGTGGGTTACACCATGCTGTTGTTTAAAGTTAGCAATAATGTTATTGAAACATGGAAGTTGCAATGAAAACAAAACTAACAGATTATCAAACAGAATTTTATAATATCCTACAGACGTGTGTTTATGAATAATTCTACTTTTAAACTAAAACAAATAGATGTCGAAAAATTCAGTAATAAATGAGTTAATTTCTCCAAAACTAAAATTTCATTTCAACATGTATGTTATGAATAATAATATAGAACCTAAATAAATTTTATCTGTGTCTAACGGTTTTCACTAAGTTATGAAATACCTTCATTTGTAGTCAGTCCAAAACATGTTTCGATACCCGTAATTTACACAAGACAGTGTAGCTTAACATCACAACAAACCAACCGAACTTGTTATTACGATATGAACCTTTTCATATTTACAACACCTCTATATTAACTTACTCTTGTAACATTCATTATTATGAAACGTTTTAGTTTTAGAAGAGAACGTTAACAATTAAAATTATCTACAATTTAAACATCAGATAATTTTTCATCTTTACTTTAAAGTTTTGTATTATCTTAAATATCATTAGTCTATGATTGTGAAAATTAATATAACAATAAATATGTTGTTTATATACTAAGGGATATTTTAACGTGATAAGTAACTTGAATTATCTGATTATTTTTTAAATTTAATTCCATTTGATATTGTAAATCTTTTTATACAGCGCCGTCTGAAGGAAGACAGTCATGTTTATTATTTGAACTCATAATTTATGTCACAGACGTGACACAAACAGAACAGAACATATCGAATATGAACTACAAAGTTATCAAACTTTCGTTTAGTTATTTTACAACATGAAAATTTTATGTAACTTTAACTAACGTAAATTATATAGATTATATCGCAAAAGATATTGTAACGAGTTAAGTAACATAAATTATCTGATTATTTATGAAATTTAATTTTGTAAGATTTTATATTTGATAAAGTTTTCAACATTTGCATGAAAATAAGCATTTAACAAACAAAACAAACAATCTTTGTATTTTTATTTATTTACCAAAAATAAACTCCACTGGTCCTATTTTCATCTCGCTTGTCTTTAGTGTAATATGTCCACTTTTCCACTCATACCAGGTAATATCGGTAAAATCTACCTCATCTTCAGTGTAATACAAACCATTTAAGTTACAACGATGACATGAATTATACACCATCCGCCTTTGTGATTATGAGCACAACTTCCGCTGTATTTATCGTTGTCTTTATTCTTGGTACTGAACATCATATTGTGGTGGGGAGCAAGAGAATTTCCTAAAATAATATCGAAATAATTAATAAATAATATATAAACAATTAATGTAAGATGTTATATATTGGAATAAAGTATAAACTCACCCGCGTCACCCTTATACGTTTTGTAACTCATTTTATAGAGTTCTATTTCACTTCGTACCAAGAACCCGTCAAACTCTGCATATCGTCGACTTACTTCAAATTCTTCAAGATCAACACGGAGCACCATATTGTCCTGATTGGCCAACGAGAAGATGATGTCATTTCCTGTAACCAAAGTAGTATATCATAAATAAATAGTTTATAAGACAGTAAATAATTAATTATATCAAATAATACTAAATAACACGGCAATAAATAAGTAGTTGATCACTGTTAGATAAATATATAAAGGTTTACCTAACCAAAACTCCTGGATTAAATTTCCAAAACCGTTTTTGTATTCTACCCACGATCTGTAAAAATTTTCAACTGGTTTTCCAAAATCTTCTCTTCTTTGAATTAGCTAGAAATAAGAAAAGCAATACGAAATACTGATATAATTAAGTTTTATAAATATCAAAATGAAACTTTAAAATATATATTCCTGTATTATTCAAAATTATTTTGTCTTTATGTCTGTGTGAAAATGAAACGCTTTAAATCTGAAACAAAATGTATTCATACCATCTGAATTATTCAAGATTATTTTGTTTTCATGAAACCTGTCTAAAAAAGAAAGATTTGAAATCGAAAACAAAACTTATTCAAATGATCTGAATTTATGTTTCATGGATGATTGTAGGATAATATCATCATAACATCAAGATAAATTCAAGAGTAGATTCCTATGTGTTATTAAGCACAGTTATATATTTATTATCATGTAGAAAGCGTCAGGTTAAGCACAGATACACATCCTTATATATATATCTATACAACCTGAAACGAAATGATTACCAAGTGAAAACACGTGTTATATTTAATATAATAAAATAGCATATATTAATGAACGGAATCAGTGAAGAAATGTGATAAAAATTATAACAAAAACGTTACATGCTCTAAACGTTTATCTTTTCAAATATGGATTTGGTCCTGAAACTTTTTCTTCCGTGAAAATAATGGCTAACTTTGATTTAAATGTCTCATGAAAACAACCAGTAATCCAGAATTAACTAAAGCTACACCACAAAAGGAAGTTTAGCTCACCTACCGTCCACCCTCCTCCTGATGTCTCCTTATCACAGTATACAAATATTGACTGGTTCAAAAACTGTGGCTGAATCTCGTAGACACCGCTGGTTCGGTTTAGTTGTTGTTTATAGATACTGGCACAGTCCTCTGGTAGATGTGGCTTTTGCTGTGTAGTCTGTGTCACACAAAGAGATTTTTGAAAGGATCGGTTTTGTTTGTCATCAACAAGCGGTTGAAATGTTCGTTCGAGTGTGGTTACAGAAAACACATCTAAATAATAACGGATAAAAACTTTAATGTGGAAATATTAAAAGAGCTGAACATATTGTGTTACCAAGATTAACAACATAACATTTAGGTTTAACATTTAAATGTTCCTTTAATCGAAGTTCAAGTTTTGTGTAATGTAAAATATATTACCTTCTAATGTAGAAATCTTCTCTCTAGCTAGATCTACCAATTCGGTAACGGAATCCACTATTCCTTTCAATGACGCAACAGTATTACAAGCTGTGTGATGATGGACATCAGCCTGGGTCAACACGAAGTGTTGTGCATTGTTAAATGGTTAATAAGACAGAACTGTTTTCTTTTAGATTGAAGATGTGAATCTTCTATCAATGGTTTTATAGTTGTATTGAACAGGATATTAAAGAAGAATTTTCCTTAGATCATTCAGAGCTAAAACCGTTTTAGTAACCGTATGTGATGTATGTCACACTGAGTCCTAGAAATGTTTAGAGCAACGACTTTAAAAAACGATGTTTTGTGGTATAATAAGTATAATTATTCAATATAATTTACAGCCAACTGGTTTTGATAAACGTCTTTTCATCATCAGAGTCAAATTCTGCAGTGTTCGTTGAGTGAATAACCAGTTTCAACTGATAATGGGAGAGTTAATTTTTGAGAAACAAGGTCTAGGTATGGGGTTTGAAGTACGTCATATTTGATACAGTATTTAAGATAACCAAGTCTTGCAACAAGACACGTTGATTGGTCCATTAGATCTGTTTATACATAGTGGTGTGTTTTTATTGTGCAAATGTTTTCTCTCAAACTTGTTTATTCGATTGTTGTATGTGTCTCATAATCTTTATGTTGTTTCAGTCATGAATAACTACTGTCACAAATTCAGTAGGGACCGGCATGGCTAGGAGGTTAGAGCGATCGATTCGTAATATGGGGGTCGTAGGTTCGAATCACCGTTACACTAAGAATTCTCGCCCTTCCAACAGTGGGGATATTATAATGTGATGGTCAATCCCCTTATTTGTAAAAGAGTAGCCCTAGAAATGGTGGTGGGTGATGATGACTCGCTACGTTCCCTCTAGCCTTACACTGTTAAATTATGGACGGCTAGCGCAGCTAGCTCTCGTGTTTCTTTGCGCAAAATTCAATAACAAACAAACAAAGAATTCAAGATGTGTTCAGCAACAGAAGAGGGCGCTATGTTATGTTTTATATGAAAGTATTGTGTTTCTTCATACTTCTAGTGTACAAACAATGTTATTCAACAGCAAAGACAAAACAGATAAGTACAGTGACAGAGGTGTTTACCAATTAATGTGTAATAAAGTGTACGTATTTGAAACAGGACGTTCCGTAGAAACCGTAATTAAAGAACATTCTAGAAACTGGAAGTTAAGGAAAATGAAATCAACTTACAGAAACTAAACACTAACTCGATCCAATGAAAAGCTTCAAAGATTTGCATGTCTGTGAAAAAGGTAAAAACTAAGATTTTAGAAATAAATTGAAGTTTAAAAACAAGTAAAGAAAAATTTATAGACGACTAGACCAACTTGTGTCAAAGTAATTGTCAAGATTATTTGGTTAAATATGTAAACCTGTTTACAAACCATTACAGCCTGTACATAGTGAAACCATGGTTGTTTTTAAATATTTCAATAATAAATTACTTCTGTACTAACACTGATCAGGATTCCTCCTGCTTTCCAAGTAGCTCAGAGGTATATTTTTATGTTTATAACGCTAAGACCGGTTTTCGATATCCTTGGTAGACAAACCACAAACAGCCAATTCGTGATGACGAGAAAACCCACTTGTATAGAAATATATCTATGTAAAACGGCTGGTATGGATAAAGAAAGTAATATGTAGAGGAACGTACAACGTTTCGACCTTCTTCGGTCATCGTCAGGTTCAGAAAGAAAGAAAGAAGTAACTGACCGATAACCGACCACATGTAACGCAGTGTAGGAATATAGAGGGTGTGCATATACGTTGGATTAACTTTGTTAATATAGGTATTAAGGTATTCCTTTGTATTGGTTTATTTTAGTTTTGCATTGTTGTATAAGTAAGGCTTTTGCATTTGTTTATGTTTGTTTCTTTATTTAGTATTCGGGTGTTTTCTATGGTTATATTGTGTTTATTTGATTTGCGGTGTTCGAAAACGTGTGAAGGTGACTTTATCTGTTCGTTGAAACTGGTTTCCATTTTTCTACTTGTTTCTCCAATATAGAAGTAGTCGCAGTTATAATATTGTATTTTATAAATAATGTTGGTGTTGTGTTAGTCAGTGTAGTTTTCTATGAAAACAAACATAACCATCCTGTAGACCTTTATCTATACCTACTGCTGATACTGTACATCTGTTAACACTTTCATTTCTTATCTAATCCTAAACCTCCACGTCACTGTGGTCAGTTTTATCTACAATCAAACTAAGTCCTTGGTTAGACACTGTAACAGTAATACTGAGAGAGACGATCCACAGTAGTACACATACATGATTCTATTGAAACATTATAATCCAGTTTGTGCATAAAATTACTCAAAGTAAAACTGAAAAAGATAACAATATAACTTCAAAAACACTACAGATAGAATACTCCGGAATTATTTAGCTTGGCAAAATATCTTTATGTTTTAGTATAGTACTACATGGGTGTAGTTTGTTACTAGAAGATTGTCTAGATGATACTTTACGTGTTGTTCAGTATCACATCTCTTATTACATCGATTATTCTGTAATTGAATCCCAGGATATCACGTACGTGCGTCAAATATACGTAATATTTGACAATCTCGCTCAAGAAAAAGGTGACAGGGATATGCTTGGTAAAGAGGGACCATCATATTAGTCCATCTCTACTAAAACCATCTTTCTGTATGTCCGTACTTTGGTGTATGCATCAACGGAAAGGAGAAAAATATATATGAGTTGTTCGTGAAGTTAAATAAAACAAATGTTCTGTATATCATAAGTGTGAAAAATATACCTTTTTCATGTGATGTCATCTATTGGTGAAGAAATTAAAGTATTAAAAATTAAAAATAGTGAAAGATATTCACAGAATATAATGAAACATACAGTTAATAGATAAAATAAGAACTACAATAAAAAGTAATGATAAACTGTACTTTAACATTTCAGGTTCAATGACTATATATGGATATTCTTTAATGACTATGGATATTGTCATCTTTAATTGGTTTTTCCATCTTAGTTTTATTGTCTTAAATTTTTAGTACTTAATAAATAAACGGTATAATGTATTGACACCAAGGTTTCAAAAAGTTAATCTATGTTGAAGAATTAACATTAATTAAGAAATATTTAATGGAGAATGTTAAAAAATAATTTTATATTAATAACTAAAAAATACAGTCTAGAATAAAATATAAATATCACTGTGGTGATTAAAAGTATCTTGTGTATACTTGGATTTGTTTATGTATGATTTACTTCACGTTTTATTTAAAGTTGAACACCTTTAAGCTAACCTTAACATAAAAACAATAATATTACCCTACAAGTCATAGTATTTCTTAAGTAAGTTTATAGACATATCAAGAACAATTTTAAGTTAAAACAAAATCATTGTCTTTAAGTTTGAGCGTTTTCTTGTACGATATTAAAATTGGTTACAAACAAAAGTATCCAAGTTTTTATTCTATTTATGTAGAAATGTATGATTTGAAGACGGGAAATATCTGAAAAATATCAAAACTTACGTGTAAAGGGATTTTAGTATTTATATGTCTTCTGCAAGATACATATTAAGTTAAAAACTTTCAGCTCTAAAACTCAGTAACTAGCACGTAAACTATAAACGGTAAAATATATACAAATATCTCTTTTATAATACAAATTTTCATTTTTACGATGAAATCACATAACTTTGTATAAGGTTCTATAGCATCATTAATATAAAGATTATAAAAAAACAGACAACAACTCTTACGATAATAATAACTCTAATGTTTATAAAAGAAGTAGAAATTACAGATGTTGACAAGAGACATAATTAGAAAACTATAAACATTTCTTGGACTCAGTGTGAAATACACCAGATACAGTTACTAACACGGTTCTAACTTGTAGTAATTTAAGAAAAACCCTTTTTGGATATCCTGTTAAATACAACTATAAAACCATTGATAGAAGGTTCACATCTTCAGTTTATAAGAAACCAGTTTTGTGTTATTAACCATTTAACAATGTGCAACACTGTGAAGATATTAAATATTTTGTCTTTCTTCGTGTTGACCCAAGCTTATGTCCCTCATCACACAGCTTGTAATACTGTTGAGTCACTGAAAGGAATAGTGGACTCCGTTATAGAATTAGTAGATCTGGCTAGAGAGAGGATTTCTACTATAGAAGGTAATATATTTTACTTGAAATATTTTAGTTTACAGAAAACTTTAACATCTATTAAAGTAATATTTATAACTACATACTACGTTAGAATGTTAAACTTAAATATTACAATGTCATTGTTAATAACAATGTATGTTCAACTAGTTTACTGTTTTCACATTAAACATTTTATCCGTAACTCTTTAGATGTGTTTTTTACAAGCACACTTGAATGAACATTTTCACCAATTGTTAATGACAAACAAAACCGATCCTTTCAACAATCTCTTTGTGTGACACAGACGACGGAACAAAAGCCGCCTTTACCAGAAGACTGTGCCACCATCTATGAACAACAACTTAACCGAACCAGTGAAGTCTACAAGATTCAGCCACGATTTTTGAGCCAGTCGATTTCTGTTTACTGTGATATGGAGACATCGGGAGGAGGGTGGACGGTAAGTGAACTAAGCTTTGTTTCATGGTATAGCTTTTAGGTAATTCTAAATTACTGGTTGTTTTCGGAAACATTTATTTAAAATTCAACCATTATTTTCAGAGAAGAAAAACTATTTATTCAATAAATGCAGTTATGTGGAAGATTTGAAAAATAACTTTCAGAACGAACCCATGTTTAAAAAAAAAACTATTTGAACTTGTTAGGAACAAGTAAAGTTTTTGTTCCAATTTTACTTAAAAATATTTAAGTTTCTTCTAACGTTTTCCTTTTAAAGTTTTATCGTATTTTTCACTGATTCCGTTCATAAATATATGTTATTTTATCATATTTAAATATACACTTAATAAGATGCGTTTTCACTTGGTGATCATTTCTTTCTACTTTATTTTTTATACGTATATCAGAATGTGTATTTATATTGAACCTGACACTTTTTATATGATGATAAACATATAACAGTGTTTAACAACACATTGAAATCCACTCTGTAGTTTGTGTTATAGAATATTTTAAATTTCTTGAGAAGTTTAGAGCATATTACTTCTTATTCTAAAATCGTCTTTCAAACATAAATTTAGATCATATGTTTGTTACGAATTAAGAACAAAGCTACACAATGGGCTATCTGTGCTCTGACCACCACAGGTTTGGTTTGTAACACTGTGAGTACACAGACATACCGCTATCCCACTAAGAGCCAAATCATAAGATCGAGTTTTGTTTTAATTAAAAGACATATCAGTATTTTTACAGACAGTTTCCACATATTTTGTACAGAATAATGTTGAATAATACAGGAATATATATTTTAAAGTTTCATTTAAAGTTTTCAAAAACTTAGTTATCTCAGTATTTCTTATTTCCAGTTGATCCAAAGAAGAGGAGATTTTTGATAACCAGTTGAGAATTTTTACAGATCTTGGGTAGAATACAAAAATGGTTTTGGAGATTTAACCCATTAGTTTTGGTTAGGTAAAACTTTATATACTTGTATAACAGTAATGTGGGTGTTTTTCATATAACAAAGACACAAAGGGCTATCTGCTCAGCCCACCGAGGGGAATCGAACCATTGATTTTAGCGTTGTAAATCCGGAGACATACCGCTGTACTAGCGGTGGTCGACAGTAATGAACTGACTTTTTCTTTCCGTTGTACTTACTATTATTTGATATAGTTAATTATTTACTATCTTATAAACTATTTTTTTATTATATACTACGTCTGTTCTAGGAAATGACGTTGTCTTCCCGTTGACAAATCAGGACAATATGATACTCCGTATTGATGTGGATGACTTTGAAGGAAGTTGAAGATGTGCTGAGCATGAAGAGTTCTTGGTACAAGCGAAAGAGAACTCTATAAACGTATCAAACGTACAAGGGTGACGCAGGTGAGTTTAAACTTTATTCCATATATAACAACCTGCATTAGGAGGAAGAGGTTAAAGAGAACCTGACCCTCCGGGGTATGTAAATATCATACCTAAATCCCAAGAGAGAGAGAACCTACATTATCTGTTTATATATTGTTTATTAACTATTCCGACATTATTCTAAGAAATTCTCTTGCTGTTCACAACAACATGACGTTCAGTACCAAGGATAAACTCAACGACAGAAACATCGATAGTTGTGCTCAAACCTACAAAGGTGGATGGTGATACTATAGCTGTCATTATTGCAACCTAAACGGTTTGTATTACACACAAGATAAGGTATATAGAAGTGTTATTACCTGGTATGATTGAAAAAGTGAACACAGTACACTAAAGACAAGCGAGATGACAATAAGACTTGTGCAGTTTATTATTGGAAAATAAATAATAAATAAAATCTAAAATAGTATTCAAAATTGTATTTTACGTCATGCGTCATGATAGACAGATATCTTAACATATTTTATTATTTCTCTGTGTGTAATTATGTTTAAGTGGATATTTTATCATAAACAAAGAAAGTGATGTTGGTGAAAGTTTATGACCGTTATTTTAATCGAATGTGTTCTGAAGAACCTAAAATATTTGTGTTATAATTGAATTGTTTATCTATAAAGTTTTATTGTCCACAAAGTATTTAAGAAAAATGTCTTTAATAACCATAGAATATACATATTCGAAATTCACATTGCCTTTTGTTTCTGTTTTGTTTGTACAATCAGTAGATATTTTCCCCTGTAGATGGCGCCATAATAAAATGTTTTATTATATCACGAAGGTCGAAACCAACTTAATACTGACTGTTTTCTAGCTGGCAGATTTTACTTGTGTGAATATTTACATGATTTTTGTGTTTTTATAAAATATAATCTAGAACCTTCAATTATTAGAAAGCTTTTTTTCATATTTTTCAAAAATCACCACTTTAATTAAATCAATAATACTGCAAAACAAAGTTTCAGATCTCATATTGTATGTTGTTATTAGAAAACAATTATTAATGTTAACTTAAAAATTAGAAATACATTGAAGAAACAATGTACAGATACCTTATATTTCTATCATTTCGGATGTTCTTTTGAGGCACATTATAAAGGAGGCGTGGCCCAGTTGTTAGCATGACGATGTGTAGTTCTGAAAGTGTATGGCTAATGTCTTACGTAAAAACAATCACAATTCCTATTTCATGCCGTTTTTGAGGTACAATTGTATAGGGCAAATACCAATATTATAATATTAAGTTAAAGTAGTTCCAGAATTGCCGGTAGGCGGTGTTGATTACCTACATTTCTCGTAACCTATCAACAAAATAGTGAGTAAAGCTGGCTCGAATCAATAACATAACAACATATAAGTGTGTTTGTAAATTGTACACAAATGTATTATAAAAGGTAATTAACACAACGACTGAAACGTTTAAATCCAGTGTCAGTAATGTTAGTGTTACTACCAACGTCAAAAAATAGAATATTCAGAGCAATGATTACGCCGCATTACAGCAGCCACCAGTAAAATGTCTTAAGTTCTGGATTTGTGTTGATGCACAGCGGTAGAGAAACTTTATTGTGTCATATAATGAACATATACACAAGTATCAATATAAACATTTCTTCCAAGAAGGACTTCAGTGGATGTGGGTCAAGGGTAAATCCTCCTAACGGGTATAAAAGGACCCCATGTCCTCGATGATATAATATAAGTAAAAAGACTAAAATAGTGTGTGATGTCAGAATAGAAATACGTCAGGTAACCATTTCGATGTATAAAATATATGGTAATGTTATATATCCAGACTGTAACCATATTGGCTACTTCTTAAAGTAAACTGAGTTACGTTAGAGGTTACTGAACATTAATGTAAAATAGTAACTATTCTATATATCTGAAAGAACCTTAATGAGTAGTATTGGAAAAATCGTAGAATATACTATATCTGAAAGTCGTATTACAATTATCTTCAATCTATACATAATTAAATGGAATACAATATTAGAATCATTATTACACAAGAAATAATTATTGAAACAGGGACAGGCATACAGATTAACATTTCTGTGGGTCCATCTAGAGTTAAACTATACAGAATTACAAAATATCTGCACAGTACTTTATTATTTCTAGACCTGAACCAACTTCCTAGTTTAATACGATGTATATAGTTTTCTAATTCGATAGTTTCTGTGAATTGTAAATCAATTTTAAATTCGATATGTCTCATTAACTCAGTGTTATTCCAGTCTATAACACATGTTTCTATCACATGTTCCACTTATATTATTCATTAACTTTTGATATTTCTATAGTTTTTATATTTCTTCATCCTGAGTTTTACCTTTCTACATATTTAGTCAGTGTAAGTTTGACCACAGATAAAAGGAATTTTGTAACTCCCACATTTATCACTTTCTTCCATCCTATCTTTAGCACTTTTCAGAGAAATATTTAATTTACAATGCGGAGAGAATGTTACACTATATTCTATATACTTGTTTCATTATATTTTACATATTATTGTAGACAAATTTGGAACATATGACAAACAAACTCACATGTTATCTATTTTACATTTTCTTTCTAACTTTATTCATGCGAGATTTACAGAATCTCTTGTATCAGTGGTTGAACTTACAGTGAAAATAAATATATATAACTAAAATTCAAGATCACGAAACATTAAAAACGTGATAGATAAATACAAAATAAACTAGCTTTAGTTGAACACACGGTAGACACATCTCATGTTACAGACGAAAGTAATGTATAATTGATAAATCAGGTAGAGTAGAAAGTTGAATTTAATATAAGTAGAAATAAAAGTAGAAAAAACATAATATTAAACAAGGAAGCTGGTCTAGGTATAGTAATAGGAAAGTACCGGACGTATATTTTGTATTTCTGGATAATTTAGGTTTAGAAGAAGCCACAGTATTGTAATTAATTAATTTAGGTAGGAATCTTCTCAGTCACTGCTGTGTGTGGTATCATATTACATCGGAACATATGTAGAGTTTGTTCAGGGTTGGTCATGTTTCAATAATCATTTATTGTGTAATATTTATTTCAACATTGTATTCCCTTTAACCGTATATATATATTACCGTTTCAGTCATACGAATTAGTGAAACCTGATGAAACGAATCGGTGAACGGAAAGTTTTACATTTATTAGGGTTAATTGAGTACTAGCATGGTAGGCCAAAGCCTACTTACTAACCTTAATGTCAGAATTTTATATTTCAATTACAAATTGATATAACTTGTTTTGAAACGAATAATGTTAGATAATATTAATATAGCATCAAACCTTGTTACTTAGTGTAGCTATAATCTCAGGTAAAAAGATATAGATAAGCCAGAACTATCAAATAATTTGATCACAAGTGACGATCTTAAAAGCACAATAATTTCAGGCCTTCCAGAACACTAGTGAGCAGTACTTTAACTATTACTGCGATTTATGGTATTACTTATATCTCTTTTTCAGAACATTCACTGAAGAAGTGGAATACTTTTTTCTTACTGTCGTTTTTTAATTTTTTAGCTATTAGGTGCAGAATATTTTACGAAATATCTTACCAACTGCATTTCCTGCAGTTATTATTTTTTGGGTATGCGGAACACAAGTGTAATATAATATTCCACGATTTTATTCAGTACCAATGGCTAAGGTTCTGTCATGTGTGTAGCATATTTACTATTTTACATTAATGTTCGGTAACCTCTAACATAATACAGTTTAACTTATGCTTTAACCACCAGGTCCGGCACGGCCAGATGGTTAAGGCACTCGACTTGTAATCTGAGGGTCACGAGATCGAGTCCCCGTAATATCAAATATACTTACCATTTCAGCAGTAAGGAAGTTATAATGTCACGATCAATCCCAATGTTCTTTAATAAAAGAGTAGCCCACTAGCATATATAATCTTCATGTAGCTTTATGCGAAATTCGCAAACAAAGATAAAAAAATTAACAAAGATGGTTATGGAGAAGATATCTAACATTACCATAACTTTTATACATCCAAACGAGCACCTGATGTATTTTTGTTCTGATATCACACGTTATGTTTGTCTTTTTTGCAATAATATACTGTCGAGGATATGTGGGTGACTGTATACCAGGTAGGAAGATGTATCTTTAACCTACATACTCTAGAGCTCTTGTTGGAAAAGAATATTTATATTGATACTTGTACAAAAGTCCATTATGTGACACAATAAATTTTCTATACTGCTGTGCTTTCATCAACACAAGTCCAGAACTTGAAATATTTCACTGCTGACTGTTAAAATGTTGTTGAATTATTGCTGTGAATAGATAGGTTTTAAAATTATAAAATTTATTGATATTGGTAAACGATTTATAATAAAATGATAATACTGTAACAATCTAATGGTCTTACAAAATATGATACGAAAGTGTTTTGTCTCTACAATGTTTCAGGTCCAGAACAAAATGTTATTTTCTACAGAACCTCTACCTGTATTAAATATTTTGTACATTTTGTATAAATTTCGTGTTATAAACATGACATCTTCAGTGTCTATAAGTTCACTTGTTATATTACACAATGTATAATACGTGACTATAAATTAATTTATTCTTGGATAAGGTTAATGTCTATGATCGATTATTATGTAGGACAGTCTAATTCACTTTGATATACTGTGGACCTCTGGCGGAAAAACAAACAGAAATTGCTATTTTGGAGAGTAAATGTTTTTCTTCGACAAATTATTGAATATCATGAGGACTGTTTCATAATTTCATTGTTTCACTGATATAATTTAACTAAACCAATAAAATATAAATATGTATATATAAGCTAAACTTTCTGTACATAGCTTTTAAAAGCACTCATCTTCTGTGAAATTAAAATAAATCATCTTGTACGTAGTACCATGGAAACTGAATACGGATTTTAATAAACAGTGGTGGTAATGTCATAAGTTTAATCTTTTTCATATTTTCTTTAATTCTGTATTAGTATTCAATATTGGTATTTTGACATATTAAAACGTCATTTGTAAAATAATTTATGATTGTAAACATAGTAACACCAGCATTACTGACACTAATTACAAACGTTTTGAGCCGTTGTGTTTGTGATACATTTATGTAAAAATAAAAACATATTAAAGAGTAACTTTCATAACGATTCACATTTTTGTTTGACGAACTTTCAAACAACGTATAATCTGAATTAATGTGTGAAAGATTATTTTAAAATAAGAAGTAATATACTCTCAACATATCAGGAAACTTAAAATAAATAATGGAACAACAGTTCGGCACTCAAACAATCGGGCCACGCCTGTTTTGAAAATATATGACAAATGTTATACGATAGAGCACCATCGTACACGATAAAAACATAAGACACTCGTATGTTGTTTAACAAGAAATGTTGGTTGTTTTATCTAGTTTTATTTTTCTGAGTTAACATTAATAATTGTTTACTAATAACAACATAAATTATGGGTTTTAAAAGTCTGTATTATTGATTCAGATAAAAAGTAACTTTCAGAAATATTTATCTTCATGATTTCAGTTAAATTGTTTATTTTAGAGAATGATCGTTTGTTATCAAAATTAATTACAGGTCGTTGTTTCTTATTATATATAATTAATGATATGTAATCACAAGAGAGATTCAGTATTGTTTGGAGGCTATTTGCTGATGTATAAGTTCGTATAAATTGAAGTGTCTAAGTTACAACGTAAAGTATCACTGAAATAATACAGGTGCTATGTCGAATCGTGATATTTTTAAGCCTTTTAACACAGCGCCATCTGAAGTGAAAAGATTTATTGATTGTAGAAACTAAACAGAAACGGAACACTGTAAGTTATGTATAAATTCAATCGTAAACGTTCATCAAAATTACTTTATTTCTTTATGGTAAAATATCCACTTAAATATAATTACACACAAATGAAAAATAAAACATGTTAAGACTATTTCTTTATATTATCTGTCTATCATGACTTATGACATAAAATACAATTTTGCATAATATATTTAGATTTTATTTATTATTTATTGACCAATAACAAACTCCACAGGTCTTATTTTCATCTCGCTTGTCTTTAGTGTACTGTGTTTACTTTTCCACTCGTGCCAGATAACACCGGTAGAATCTACCTTATCTTCTGTGTAATACGAACCGTTTAGGTTGGAATTGTGACAGTTATGGTACCACCATCCACCTTTGTGATTATGAGCACAACTTCCGCTGTATTTATCGTTGTCTTTATCCTTGGTACTGAACATCATGTGGTTGTGGTGAGCGAGAGAATTTCCTGAAATAATGTTGAAATAATTAATAAATAATATAAAAACAGCTAATGTAGAATGTTATATACTTGAATAAAGTTTAAACTCACCCGCGTCACCCTTGTACGTTTTGTAACTCATTTTATAGAGTTCTATTTCACTTCGTACTAAGAACTCGTCATGCTCTGCATATCTTCGACTTCCTTCAAAGTCTTCCAGATCAACACGGAGCACCATATTGTCCTGATTGGTCAAGGAGAAGATGATGTCATTTCCTAGCACAGAAGCAGTATATAATAAATAAATAGTTTATAACACAGTAACTAATTAACTGTATCAAATAATATAAATTAACATGAAAAAAATAACTAGTTGATTATGTTACATAAATATATAAATTTTACCTAACCAAAACTCCTGGGTTAAATTTCCAAAACCATTTTTGTATTCCACCCACGATCTGTAAAAATTTTCAAATGGTTTTCCAAAATTTCCTCTTCTTTGAATCAACTACAAATAAGTAAATCAATAATAAATACTGAGATAACAAAGTTTTATAAGTATTAAAATAAAACTTCAAAATATATATTCCTGTATTATTCAACATTATTCTGTACAAAATATGTGGAAACTGTCTCTAAAGATATCGATACGTTTCTTAATTAACACAAAACTCATTATTATAATTTGACCCCTAATGACATAGCGGTATGTTTGCGGTCTCACATTCTTACAAACTCTATTTCGTAACACACGTATGATATAAATTTATGTTCGAAAGACGATTTTAGAATAAGAAGTAATATGCTTTCAATCTCTCAAGAATCTTAAAATAATCTATAACATAAACTTCAGAGTGGATTTCAATGTGTTATATTAAACACTTATATGTTTATTATCATGTAGAAAATCACATATTGAACACAGATACACATTCTGATATATATATATATACATAAACAAACTGGATGAATTGATTATCTAATGAAAACCTGTGTTATAAGCTGTATATTTAAATATGATAAAATAACATATATTAACGAACGGAATCAGTGAAGAAATATGATAAAAATTTAAAAGAAAAAGTTACAAGTTCTTAATATACTTCAATATTTATTTATTTTTAAATGTGGGTTTGGTTCTGAAACTTATTTTCCATATCTTCTAAATAATTGAATTTATATAACAAATCAGATTATTCTTCTCTGAAAATAATGGCAAACGTTTAATTAAATGTTTCACGAAAACATCCATTAACCCAGAATTAAATAAAGCTACAACACGAAACAAAGTTTAGTTCACCTACCGTCCACCCTCCTCCTGATGTCTCCATATCACAGTATACAGAAATAGACTGGTTCAAAAACTGTGGCTGAATCTTGTAGACACCACTGGTTCGGTTAAGTTGTTGTTTATAGATACTGGCACAGTCTTCTGGTAGAGGTGGTTTTTGTTCCGTCGTTTGTGTTACACAAAGCGATTGTTGAAAAGATCGGTTTTGCTTGTCATTAATAAGAGGTGAAAATGTTCGTTCAAGTGTGGTTGTATAAAACGCATCTAAAGAGTAACGGATAAAAACTTTAATGAGGAAACATAAGTGTAGTTCAACATATTCTAGTACGAAGAACAACATTATAAGATTTAGGCTTAACATTCTAACTTGACAAATAGTTATTTTAGATATTCCTATTGTCAATGTTCAAGTTTTACGTTATATAAAATACTTCAAGTAAAATATATTACCTTCTAAAGTAGAAATCCTGTTTCTAGCCAGATCTACTAATTCTGTAACGGAGTCCACTATTCCTTTCAGTGACCCAACAGTATTACAAGCTGTTTGATGACGGACATCAGCCTGGGTCAACACGAAGAAAGACAAAATACTTAATATCTTCACAGTGTTGTACATTGTTAAATGGTTAATAACACAGAACTGTTTCCATATAGACTCAATATGTGAATCTTTCATCAGTGGTTTTATAGTTGTATTAAACAGGATATCCAAAAAGGGTTTTCTTTAAATTATCGCAAGTTAGAACCGTGTTAGTAACTGTATCTGATGTTTTTCACACCGAGTCCAAGAAATGTTTATAGTTTTCTAAATATGGCACTATTCAAAATGTGAATTTTCCGCTTCTTTTTATAAACACTGGAGTTATTATTACTGTAAGAGTTGTTGTCTACAGTTAATAATTTTAATGTTAATGTTAAACATGACTTGTTAAATTTTAAAAATATTTATAGACCCTAAAGTATTCATTTTTACAAGAATGTTTCTCTACTGATATTGTGTTCATGTATTCAACAGGAAAAACAAATATTTTAATGTCACGTTACGTGGAAGAATGTTCGTTAGTTTTTACTTATGTTTATTTAATAACACATTCAACACAGAAAATGTAGAAGACATAATAACACGTATTGAGAAATTGTAGCTGCGACAATAGGTGACATATGTGCATTAACCTTTCTACATTTGTTCATTAATTATTTTATAAATCAGCAGTTGTGGTAATACAGTCTGTATGGTCATCTGTCGGTACGGTATAATTTCAGTCTGGTTCTTCACCAACAGTCGTTAATATCACCATAAAACTGACAGAATGTATAATAAAGTTCTCCTAGTTACTTTTATTTTCTTGTTTGTTGTGTGTGTTACGGTTAATCTCATTAGTTACACTTTAAATCCCTTCCTCCGGTTACTTTGTGGTAAGTACATGTAGTTATTACACTTGTAATATATTATAGTTATAGTTACCATAGCAATACTTCAGGTTTCTATTGTGGTTACACTGGTGTATTGACAAGTAATTAAATATTGTTGTAGTATACATGTATTATTTTAATAATGAGTAAAACATATTAAGGAAACTTTTAAGCTCGTGTTATGAATAATTATTATAAGTGTTTTACTGCTACTAAAATTTGTTTACATTTTTCATAAATTCACTGTGTAATATGATTCTAAAAATCTAGTTACACTTAATATAAACAACTATTATTTTACTATTAACTTATATGTAAATGTTTGAATAGATTAGTGTGAAAAAGAGAACCTTTTTATAATTTTATATCAATGAAAAACGTGTTTATTTTTTTCTCCAATATATCCACTAGTATATATCTTTATTTCTAACACCTTGGTTATAAAATCTTTTACAGTACTGTAATTCTAATAATAAGTTACCTTTGGTTGTTTCTGACACTGGGTTTTTATGTTTAAACTACAGAGAAATGCTATAAAAGTATATCAGAAACAGATCACCCCGAGTTTGTCGCCTAAAGAATTTTTTGACAAACTTTGTAACAACTCCAATACTTTAATTCAGGTAAATCTGTACCTACGAATTAGCATTATATTTTAAATTCAGTTTTTGTTGTCGTATTTCCAATTTTAATATATTAATAAAAATAATTTCAAACGTTTCTCTACTCTGAATAAATTATAATAATTTAATATTTCTTAATTGTTTGTAATCAAGGGCGTAGATTTTTTACACCCAATGGGAGGATGATTTTTGCAACCACTTATGTGGACTGTTCAATTTGGAAATTGTTAATCTCTGATTACGTGAATCTACTGATAAACTGTCCATGTTGTTTGATAAAAATACTAAACGATCTTTCTATTCGTCCGAACTTTAGTATAGTGCAACAACGGAAAAGACGGAAAACTTTATGAGTTTTTCGTGAAGTTAAATAAAACAAGTGTTCTATGTATGATAATTGTGAAATTATTAATTTTTAAAATAAGTCAGATAATTTATTGACATTTCAGAAACTTTTTACATGAGCTGCTACCTATTTTTAAAGACATTAAATATTGAAAATTAAAAGTTGTGAAAGACATAGCACAGAAATAATGAAACATACAGTTAATAGATAAAATAAGAACTACGGTAAAAAGTAACGATAAACTGTACTTTAACATTTCAGGTTCAATGACTATGTATGGATATTGTTATATTGTTATATTTAATTGGTTTTTTCCATCTTACGATTAATAACTGAAAGAAGAATACAGTCAATAACAGATTATAAACATCACTGTAATATTTAAAAGAATCTTGTTTACACTTGGATCTTTTTATGTATGATTTATTTCACATTTTACTTAAAGGTCGACACCTTTAAGCTAACCCCTACATAAAAACAATAATAATAACCTACAAATCTTAGTGTTTCTTAAGTATGTTTCCAGACAAATCTAAAAAAAAGTTAAGGTAAAAAAATCACAGTCTTTATGCTTGAACGTGTTCTTGTACGGTATTAAAATTGGTTACAAACAAACGTATCCAAGTTTTTGTTCTACTTCTCTAGAAATGTATGACTTAAGGGCGGAAAAATTCTAGAAAATATCACATCACATCTTACGTGTAAAGAGGTTTATAGTATTTATTTGTCTTCTGCTATATTCATACTAAGATAAAATCTTCCAGCACGAAAACCAGAGTAAACTCAATAACTAGCACGTAAACTATAAGCGGTAGAAAATATACAAACATGTTCTTCGTAATACAAATTTTTATTTTTACAATGAAATCTCATAACTTTATATTAGGTTTTACAGCATCATTAATATCATGATAATAGGCCCGACATGGCGAAGCGTGTTAAGGCGTGCGACTCGTAATCTGAGGGTCGCGCGTTTGATCGCCGTCGCGCCAAACATGCTCGCCCTTTCAGCCGTGGAGGCGTTATTGTGTGACGGCCAATCCAACTAGTCGTTGGTAAAAGAGTAGCCCCAGAGTTGGCGGTGGATGGTGATGACTAGCTGCCATCCCCGTAGTCTTACACTGCTAAATTAGGGACGGCTAGCACAGATAGCCCTCGAGTAGCTTTGTGCGAAATTCAAAAAACAAACAATCAAGATAATAAAAAAACAGACAACAACTTTTACGATAATAATAACTCTAATGTTTATAAAAAGAAGTAGAAATTACAGATGTTGACAAGAATCATAACTAGAAAACTATAAATATTTCTTGGACTTAGTGTGACAAACATCAGATACAGTTACTAACACGGTTCTAACTTGTAGTAATTTAAGGAAAACTCTTTTTGGATATCCTGTTTAATACAACTATAAAACCATTGATACAAGATTCACATCTTCAGTCTATAAGAAAACAGTTCTGTGTTATTAACCATTTAACAATGTACAACGCTGTAAAGATACTAAGTATTTTGTCTTTTTTCGTGTTGACCTAGTCTGATGTCCATCATCACACAGCTTGTGATACTGTTGGGTCATTGAAAGGAATAGTGGACTCCGTTATAGAATTAGTAGGTCTGGCTGGAGAGAGGATTTCTACTTTAGAAGGTAATATATTTTACTTGAAGTATTTTAGTTAATGGAAAACTTGAACATCGAGTAAAGTAATATTTATAACTACATGTTACGTTAGAATGTTAAACATAAATGTTACAATATTATTGTTGGTAACACTATGTTCAACTACTTTTCTGTTTCCACATTAAAGTTTTATCCGTTACTCATTAGATGTGTTTTCTACAACCACATTTGAACGAACATTTCTACCGATTGTTAATAACAAACAAAACCGATCCTTTCAGCAATCATACGTTTCTTATGAATTAATCGCAAAGATAGGCAATGGGCTATCTGTGCTCTACATTGTTAAAACGATGTAAGACGCAGACATACCACTGTGTCATTGGAGATCAAATCATAATAATGAATTTTGTTTTAATTAAAATACATATCAATATTTTTGCAGACAGATTCCACATATTTTGTACAGAATAATGTTGAATAATACAGGAATATATATTTTAAAGTTTCATATTGATAATTATAAAACTTAGTTACTTCAGTATTTCCTATTGATTTTCTTATTTATAACTGATTCAAAGAAGAGGAGATTATGGAAAACCATTTGAAACTTTTTACAGATCGTGGGTAGAATACAAAAATGGTTTTGGAAATTTAACCCAGGAGTTTTGGTTAGGTAAAACTTTATATATTTATCTAGCAGTGATCAACTACTTATATCTTTTTGTGTTATTTACTATAATTTGATATAATTAATTATTTACTGTGTTATAAACTATTCATTTATTACTTACTGCTTCTGTGACAGGAAATGATATCATCTTCTCGTTGACCAATCAGGACAACATGGTGCTCCGTGTTGATCTAGAAGACTTTAAAGGAAGTCGTAGATATGCAGAGTTTGACGAGTTCTTGGTACGAAGTAAAAGAGAACTCTATAAAATGAGTTACAAAACGTACAAGGATGACGCGGGTGAGTTTAAACTTTATTCCAGTATATAACATCTTACATTAGTTGTTTATATATTTTTTATTAATTAAATCCATATTATTTTAGGAAATTCTCTTGCTGTTCACAACAACATGATGTTCAGTGCTTATGATAAAGACAACGATAAAAACAGCGGTAGTTGTGCCCAAAACCATAAAGGCGAATGGTGGTATAATTCATGTCATCGTTATAACCTAAATGGTTTGTATTACACAGAATATAAGGTAGATACAACTGGTATTACATGGTATGATTGGAAAAGTAAACACGTTACACTAAAGTCAAGCAAAATGAAAATAAGACCTGTGAAGTTTATCATTGGTCAATAAATAATAAATAAAAATTATATTTTACGTTATACGTGATGATAGACAGACAAGATAGACAGATATTTTTAATATGATTTATTTTTTATCTGTTTGTAATTATATTTAAGTCGATATTTTATCATAAAGAAATAAAGTAATTTTGATGAATGTTTACGACTGCTATTTTAATCTAATGTGTTCTGAAGAACCTGAAATGTATGTTTCATAAATAAATTATTTATTTATAAAGTTTTATTGTCCACAAGTACTTTATGTAAAATGTGTTGAAAAAACCATAGAATTTTTTATATAATATATTTTCTTATTTTTGTTTCTGTTTAGTTTGTAACTTTCTGTTTTTTAACTGACGGATTTAACTTGTTTGAATCTTTTAAAGATTTTGGTGTCTCTATAAAATATAACCTAGAACCTTCAATTGTAAGAATGTTTTTTTCATATTTTCTAAATATTACATCTTTACCTAAATCAATTATATTGCAATATATCTCGAATATTTGTTTTTATCAGAAAACATTTATTAATGTTCCCCATTTCAGGTCGTTTCGTTGTTATAAGTGTAAAGGTCAAATAGCAATATTGAAATATTAAGTTTGAGTCGTTCAAGAATTGCCGGTTTTGACTACCTACATTCCTTCTAACCTATCAAAGGAATATTGAGTAAAGCTGGTGTAAATCATTGAAATAAAAACACATAAATACGTTTTTAAAATTCACACAAATGTATTATAAAATTTATTAACAAACGATTTAAAACGTTTAAAATCAGTGTCAGTAATGACGGCATTACTACCATCCTGAAGAAGTAGAATAATTTTAAAACCAATCTATTTATAGCAATGATTACACTGCATTACAACAGCCACCAGTAAAATGTCTTAAGTTATGGATTTGTATTGATGATAGCAAAGTTGTATAAAAATTTTCTTGTGTCATATAATGAACGTATGTACAAGTATCAAAATAAACCTTTCTTCCACGAACAGCTCTAGAGGATGTGGGTCAGAGGTACATCCTACTAACCGGAATAGAAGGACCCCATATTTTCGGTAATATAATATTCGATAAAAGTCAAACATAGATTGTGATTTCAAAATAAAAATACGTTAGTATGGTTTTGGATGTCTAAAGTGTATGGTAATGTTAAATATCCAGACTGTAGCCATATTAGCTACTTCATGAAATAAACTGAGTAACGTTAGTGGTTACCAAACATTAATGTATAATTGTAAATATTTTACACACGTGAAAGAACCTTAATTAATAGTATTAAAGAAAATCTTAGAATATTCTATATCTGGGTATTATATTACACATATCTTCTTTATATTTAAATAATAATAATAAGTGTAACAAATACAGTAAGTAAGATGTTTCGTTAAATATTCTAAGCTACAGTATAGTAACTTTGTACGCACGCAAAAATTTAAAAAACGCAGTAACAATAACGTAGTCCATTTGTTCCATAAATGATCTGGAAATAACATATTTAAAATAATTCCCGTGTGTCGTAGGAATAGTTCAAGCAGAACTCACAAGGAAGTCTTGAAATAAACTGTTGAGATAACTGCTGGTTGTGATCAAATTATTTGACGAAATTCTGGCTCATTCTTCATCTTCTTACATGAAAATATAACTGTGCTAAGTAACAATATTTAATTTTATATTATTTTTACTCACTATTATTATATACAAAACTATTTATATTCATTTCTAATTCTAAATTAAAGCTCTGATGTTAGGTTTTGTAATTAACCTTAGGCCCTGTGTGTTGGTACATTCAGTTCAACAGAATCTATTTTGTAGTTAAATTATACGTTTCACTGATTTAGGTAATTAAATATCTATATAAAGTTAAACGGAATATAATGTTGGGAGATCTGTCAAACAACAAGTAATTATTGAAATATGACTAGCCCCGAATAAACTTATATTTTTTCCGTGTAATATAACATCATATACAATAGTGACGAAGAAGAAGAAAAGTATGGTAGTCATTTTAATTTTAAAATGTTCCAAACTGAACTGAATTATTTACATTTCTGTGGCTCTTTCTACGCCTAAGCTACCCAGACTTACAATATATGTATATCCAGTACTTTATTATTTATTATTATTGTTTCTTTAACCCTTCATTCCTATCACATGAACACAGTAATCATTTTGCGTGCCCTATATCTAAGAGAGAAAAAAAAACTTCCTTAAAACACAACATGAACTTATGTAAGCTCATGGACAAAGTCATATCCAACGCACTGTTACATTATTTGTGAACCAATAACATTTTCAACAATAAACAAAACGTGAGTACAAAAAACAGACAGACAACCGATCGCCTAGTAATATTGGAAGAATCGATACACCAACTGTTCAACCAGAATCACTTCACAGTCGCAGCGTTTGTAGATGTAATGCAACCATTCCATACTGTCTGACACAATACTCTAAAGTATCAGTTAACTAGCTACAAGTTCCTTATCCCCATCACCAGGTGGCTCTTTTCCACTATCATTAATAGAACTGTTAAAGATAATATCAACAACAGCTCGTCGAAATGCAGAAGATCTCCAGGGTCTTTACTCTGCCCACTACCCTACTTTCTATTCCCAAATGTCATACACCTAAGCTAATACATACCCTCATTTCTCAATATATTCAGATCACGTTATCGTGTGGAACACATCATTGATTCATTCATTGTCACATCCAGAGTCCAGAGGATATTAAATTAATTAATTAATTTGATAATACTTGTGAATCCTTTCAGAAATTTTTAAAGAACTAGAATACTGTAAACTGTAAAAACATGACGGTTATTAACAAGAATAATTGTTTTCATGATTTATCAGTATTACAGTGAAATTGTTAAATCTTCACGTACAGTTTTGGTGAAAGTCGTGCTCTTGTTGTAAGCAGATTAGTATTGTTTAAAATTATGTTCTGTTATAAAGAAATGGTTCTTCTACATAAGTTGTCTGAATCTTCAGTAACGAAAGTGTGAAATTATTTATAGATTTTTTGTTTTTGTGGCACCATTCAATAGTTGGCGCGTGACTCTTGTTTACAGATATTTCCGTTGACATAACACTATTTCCAATATCAGTAAGATATGAAACAATTCCAGTAACTTCACAACACTTATATTACACATGCTCGCATAAACGTGATTAATATAAAACGTTTCATTTTGATGGAAAAGTATTTTACCTGTAAAAAATATTCGGAATTTACTTTTAAGATTATTTTGAAAATTTACTTCGTGAATTTTCTGTTACTTCAAAGATCGTAAATAAATATTTATTTTAGAATTCTGCCTGATTTAGCTAAGACTTTTCCACAAAATCATTTTTAGGGTAAGAAAGATGATTATTTAAACTGACGGTTTCATCACAAATGTTACAAAACAATATAATATACCAGATATAAAATATAGGGATAACAAAAATTCGCCTTTAAGTAAGATATGGATAGAATATAAACATTTAATGAACAAACGTTTTCACAGAGAAATTATTTTTTTTGTACATAACAAAATCATTTTAAATACAATTTTTTCTTCTAAATCCAACTCGTACACCTTATTTTGTATTTGCCTAATATTTTAAATGATGAAATTTGTATATACATTTGTGACGTTTGTTGATATTTATGTGTAAATAAACACAAATTAAGGGTATCCACCTATAATTATGTCTTAATATTTTTTCGCATGTATTTACTCTAATGTGTAACACCAGATAATACCGGTAGCATTTATCTTATCTTCTGTGAAATACAATCCGTTTAAGTTAGAATGATAGAATGAATTTTACCACCATCCGCCTTTGTAGGTTTGAGCACAAATACCGATATTTTTATCGTTGTCGTTATCCTTGGTACTGAACATCATGTTCTTGTGGTGAGCGAGAAAATTTACTGAAAATAATAAACAACTCATGTCGGATGTTATATACTAGAATAAAGTTTAAACTCACCCTCGTCACCCTTGTACGTTTTGTAACTCATTTTATAGAGTTCTATTTCACTTCTTACCAAGAACATGTCATACTCTGCATATCCTCGACTTAATTATCCTTGATATTCCCCGAGGCCCAACATGGCCAGATCATTAAGGCTGTCGACTCGTAATCTGAGGAACGCGAGGTTGAATCTCGGTCGCACCAAACATGCTCGCCATTACGACCATGGGGGCGTTATAATATGATGGTCAATTTAACTATCAGTTGGTAAATAATCTGAAATGAAATGATTACCAAGTGAAAACATGTCTCACAAACTCTGAAATTAAAAGTGATAATTCAAATAGTTTAATGAAAAAGTACAATAATCAGTTACAAGTTATTCGAAATAATCAGGTATTTAATAAACTAGTTTTTCAAGTTGTAAAAGTTCCTTAATTCCAAATAAATTTTCATTAAAAATAAAGGTTCCCTTTTATACAAAGTTCAGTTCATCTACCGTCCACCCTCCTCCTGATGTCTCCATATCACAGTATACAAATATTGACTGGTTCAAAAACTGTGGCTGAATCTCGTAGACACCGCTGGTTCGGTTTAGTTGTTGTTTATAGATACTGGAACAGTCCTCTGGTAGAGGTGGCGTTTGTTCTGTCGTTTGTGTCACACAAAGAGATTTTTGAAAGGATCGGTTTTGTTTGTCATCAACAAGCCTTGGAAATGTTCGTTCAAGTGTGGTTGCAGAAAAAACATCTAAATAATAACGGATAAAAACTTTAATGTGGAAATATTAAAAGAGCTGAACATATTGTGTTACCAACATTAACAATATAGCATTTAGGTTTAACATATAAATGTTCCTTTAATCGAAGTTCAAGTTTTGTGTAATGTAAAATATTTTATGTAAAATATATTACCTTCTAAAGTAGAAATCTTCTCTCTAGCCAGATCTACTAATTCTGTAACGGAGTCCACTATTCCTTTCAGTGAACCAACAGCATAACAAGCTGTGTGATGATGGACATCAGCCTGGGTCAACACGAAGAAAGACAAAATACTTAATATCTTCACAGTGTTGTACATTGTTAAATGGTTAATAACACAGAACTGTTTTCTTTTAGAATGAAGATGCGAATCTTCTATCAATGGTTTTATAGTTGTATTGAACAGGATATTAAAGAAGAATTTTCCTTAGGTCATTCAGAGTTAAAACTGTTTTAGTAACTGTATCTGATGTATGTCCAAGAAATGTTTAGAGCAATGACTTTTAAAAACGATGTTTTGTGGTATAATAAGTATAATTATTCAATATAATTTACAGCCAACTGGTTTTGATAAACTTCTTTCCATAATCAGGGTCAAATTCTGCAGTTTTCGTTGAGTAAGTAACCAGTTTTAACTGATAATGGGAGAGTTCATTTTTGAGAAACAAGGTCTAGGTATGGGGGGTTGAAGTACGTCGTATTTGATAAAATATTTAAGATAACCAAGTCTTGCAACAAGACACGTTGATTGGTCCATTAGATCTGTTTATACATTGTGGTGTGTTTTTATTGTGCAAATGTTTTATTTCAAACTTGTTTATACGATTGTTGTATGTGTCCCATGATCTTCATGTTCTTCCAGTCATAAGTAACTACCGCGACAAATCCAGTAGGGACCGGCATGGCTAGGAGGTTAGAGCGATCGATTCGTAATATGAGGGTCGTAGGTTCGAATCACCGTTACACTAAGAATGCTTGCCCTTTTAACCGTGGGGATATTATAATGTGATGGCCAATCCCATTATTTGTTGGTAAAAGTGCAGCCCAAGAGATGGTGGTGGGTTATGATGACTCGCTACGTTCCCTCTAGTCTTACACTATTAAATTAAAAAGAGCTAGCGCAGACAGCCCTCTTCTGTTGCTGAACACATCTTGAATTCTTTGTTTGTTTGTTTGTTATCGAATTTTGCGCAACGTTACAACGTTACTATGTTATGTTTTATATAAAAGTGTTGTGTTTCTTGATACTTCTAGTGTACAAACAATGTTATTCAACAGCAAAGACAAAACAGATAAGTACAGTGTCAGAGGTGTTTACCAATTAATGTGTAATAACATGTACGTATTTGAAACAGGACGTTCCGTAGAAACTGTAATTAAAGAACATTCTAGAAACTGGAAGTTAAGGGAAATGAAATCTACTTACAGAAACTAAACACTAACTCGATCCAATGAAAAGCTTCAAAGTTTTGCATGTCTGTGAAAAAGGTAAAAACTAAGATTTTAGAAATAAATTGAAGTTTAAAAACAAGTAAAGAAAAATTTATAGACGACTAGACCAACTTGTGTCAAAGTAATTGTCAAGATTATTTGGTTAAATATGTAAACCTGTTTACAAACCATTACAGCCTGTACATAGTGAAACCATGGTTGTTTTTATATATTTCAATAATAAATTACTTCTGTACTAACACTGATCAGGATTCCTTCTGCTCTCCAAGTGGGTCAGAGGTATATTTTTATATTGATAACGCTAAGACCGGTTTTCGATATCCTTGGTAGACAAACCACAAACAGCCTATTCGTGATGACGAGAAAACCCACTTGCAGAGAAATATATCTATGTAAAAACGGCTGGTATAGATAGAGAAAGTAATATGTAGAGGAACGTACAACGTTTCGACACTCTTCGGTCATCATCAGGTTCAGAAAGAAAGAAAGAAGTAACTGACCGATAACCGACCACATGTAACGCAGTGTAGGAATGTAGAGGGTGTGCATATACGTTGGATTAACTTTGTTAATATAGGTATAAAGGTATTCCTTTGTATTGGTTTATTTTAGTTTTGCATTGTTCTATAAGTAAGGCTTCTTTAATTTTGCATTTGTTTATGTTTGTTTCTTTATTTAGTATTCGGGTGTTTTCTATGATTATGTTGTGTTTATTTGATTTGCGGTGTTCGAAAACGTGTGAAGGTGACTTTTTATGTTATTTGAATCTGGTTTCCACTTTTTCTACTTGTTTCTTCAATATAGAAGTCGTGGCAGTTATCACAATGTATTTTATAAATAATGTTGGTGTTGTGTTTGTCAGTGTAGTTTTCTATGAAAACAAACATAACCATCCTGTAGACCTTTATCTATAGCTACTGCTGATACTGTACATCTGTTAACACTTTCATTTCTTATCTAATCCTAAACCTCCACGTCACTGTGGTCAGTTTTATCTACAATCAAACTAAGTCCTTGGTTAGACACTGTAACAGTAATACTGAGAGAGACGATCCACAGTAGTACACATACATGATTCTATTGAACCATTATAATCCAGTTTGTGCATAAAAATTACTCAAAGTAAAACTGAAAAAGACAAAATATAACTTCAAAAACACTACAGATAGAATACTCCGGAATTATTTAGCTTGGCAAAATATCTTCATGTTTTAGTATAGTACTACATGGGTGTAGTTTGTTACTAGAAGATTGTCTAGATGATACTTTACGTGTTGTTCATTATCACATCCCTTATTACATCGATTATTCTGTAATTGAGATTCAGGATATCACGTACATGCGTCAAATATACGTAACATTTGAGAATCTCGCTCAAGAAAAAGGTGACAGGGATCTACTAAAACCATTTCTCTGTATGTCCGTACTTTGGTGTAGTGCATCAACGGAAAGGAGAAAAATATATATGAGTTGTTCGTGAAGTTAAATAAAACAAGTGTTCTGTATATCATAACTGCGAAAAATATACCTTTTACATGTGATGTCATCTATTGTTGAAGAAATTAAAGTATTGAAAATTAAAAGTAGTGAAAGATATTTACAGAATATAATGAAACATACAGTTAATAGATCAAATAAGAACTACAATAAAAAGTAATGATAAACTGTACTTTAACATTTCAGGTTCAATGACTATATATGGATATTCTTTAATGACTATGGATATTGTCATCTTTAATTGGTTTTTCCATCTTAGTTTTATTGTCTTAAATTTTTAGTAGTTAATAAATAAACGGTATAATGTATTGACACCAAGGTTTCAAAAAGTTAATCTATGTTGAAGAATTATCATTAATTAAGAAATATTTAATGGAGAATGTTAAAAATAATTTTATATTAATAACTAAAAAAAATACAGTCTAGAATATAATATAAATATCACTGTGGTGTTTAAAAGTATCTTGTTTATACTTGGATCTTTTTATGTATGTTTCATTTCACGTTTTATTTAAAGTTAAACACCTTTAAGCTAACCCTAACATAAAAACAATAATATTACCCTACAAGTCTTAGTTTTTCTTAAGTAAGTTTATAGACATATCAAGAACAATTTTAAGTTAAAACAAAATCATTGTCTTTAAGTTTGAGCGTTTTCTTGTACGATATTAAAATTGGTAAAACAAAAGTATCCAAGTTTTTATTCTATTTATGTAGAAATGTATGATTTGAGGACGGGAAATATCTGAAAAATATCAAAACTTACATGTAAATGGGATTTTAGTATCTATATGTCTTCTCCAAGATTCATATTAAGTTAAAAACTTTCAGCTCTAAAACTCAGTAACTAGCACGTAAACTATAAACGGTAAAATATATACAAATATCTCATTCGTAATACAAATTTTCACTTTTACGATGAAATCACATAACTTTCTATTAGGTTCTATAGCATCATTAATATAAAGATTATAAAAACAGACAACAACTCTTACGATAATAATAACTCTAATGTGTATAAAAAGAAGTAGAAATTACAGATGTTGACAAGAGACATAATTAGAAAACTATAAACATTTCTTCGACTCAGTATGAAAAACATCAGATACAGTTACTAACACGGTTCTAACTTGTAGTAAGTTAAGAAAAACCCTTTTTGGATATCCTGTTAAATACAACTATAAAACCATTGATAGAAGGTTCACATCTCCAGTCTATAAGAAACCAGTTTTGTGTTATTAACCATTTAACAATGTGCAACAATGTGAAGATATTAAGTATTTCGTCTTTCTTAGTGTTGACCCAAGCTGATGTCCATCATCACACAGCTTGTAATATTGTTGGGTCACTGAATGGAATAGTGGACTCCGTTATAGAATTAGTAGATCTGGCTAGAGAGAGAATTTCTACTTTAGAAGGTAATATATTTTACTTGAAGTATTTTAGTTTACAGAAAACTTTAACATCTATTAAAGTAATATTTATAACTACACACTACGTTAGAATGTTAAACTTAAATATTACAATGTCATTGTTTATAACAATGTATGTTCAACTATTTTACTGTTTACACATTAAACATTTTATCCGTTACTCTTTAGGTGTGTTTTCTACAAGCACACTTGAATGAACATTTCCACATCGTGTTGTTAATGACAAACAACACCGATCCTTTCAACAATCTCTTTGGGTGACACAGACGACGGAACAAAAGCCGCCTTTACCAGAATACTGTGCCAGAATCTATGAACAACAACTTAACCAAACCAGTGGAGTCTACAAGATTCAGCCACGATTTTTGAGCCAGTCGATTTCTGTTTACTGTGATATGGAGACATCGGGAGCAGGGTGGACGGTAGGTGAACTAAGCTTTGTTTCTTGGTGTAGCTTTTAGTTAATTACTGGTTATTGGTTGTTTTCGGAAACATTTATTTAAAATTCAGCCATTATTTTCAGAGAAGAAAAACTATTTATTCTATAAATACAGTTATGTAGAAGAATTGAAAAATAACTTTCAGAACGAACTCATGTTTAAAAAGAAAAACTATTTAAACTTGTTAGGAACAAGTAAAGTTTTTGTTCCAATTTTATTTAAAAATATTTAAGTTTGTTCTAACGTTTTTGTTTCAAAATTTTATCGTATTTTTTCACTCATTCCGTTCATTAATATATGTTATTTTATCATATTTAAATATACAGTTTATAAGATGCGTTTTCACTTGGTAATCATTTCTTTCTACTTTATTTTTTATACGTATATCAGAATGTGTATTTATATTGAACCTGACACTTTTTATATGATGATAAACATATAACAGTGTTTAACAACACATTAAAATCCACTCTTGAGTTTGTGTTATAGGTTATTTTAAGTTTCTTGAGAAGTTTAGAGCATATTACTTCTTATTCTAAAATCGTCTTTCAAACATAAATTTAGATCATATGTTTGTTACGAATTAAGAACACTGCTACACAATGGGCTATCTGTGCTCTGACCACCACAGGTTTGGTTTGTAACACTGTGAGTACACAGACATACCACTATCCCCCTAAGAGCCAAATCATAATAATGAGTTTTGTTTTAATTAAAAGACATATCAGTATTTTTACAGACAGTTTCCACATATTTTGTACAGAATAATGTTGAATAATACAGGAATATATATTTTAAAGTTTCATTTAAAGTTTTCATAAACTTAGTTATCTCAGTATTTCTTATTTCCAGTTGATCCAAAGAAGAGGAGATTTTGGAAAACCAGTTGAGAATTTTTACAGATCGTGGGTAGAATACAAAAATGGTTTTGGAGATTTAACCCATTAGTTTTGGTTAGGTAAATCTTTATATACTTGTCTAACAGTTATGAACTGGCTTTTTCTTTCCGTGTTACTTACTATTATTTAATATAGTTAATTATTTACTATCTTATAAACTATTTATTTATTATATACTACGTCTGTTTTAGGAAATGACGTTAGCTTCCCGTTGACAAATCAGGACAATATGATACTCCGTATTTATCTGGATGACTTTGAAGGAAGTTGAAGATGTGCTGAGCATGAAGAGTTCTTGGTACAAGCGAAAGAGAACTCTATAAACGTATCAAACGTACAAGGGTGACGCAGGTGAGTTTAAACTTTATTCCATATATAACAACCTACATTAGGAGGAAGAGGTTAAAGAGAACCTGACCCTCCGGGGTATGTAAATATCATACCTAAATCCCAAGAGAGAGAGAACCTACATTATCTGTTTATATATTCTTTATTAACTATTCCGACATTATTCTAAGAAATTATCTTGCTGTTCACAACAACATGATGTTCTGTACTAAGGATAAACTCAACGACAGAAACATTGATAGTTGTGCTCAAACCTACAAAGGTGGATGGTGATACAATAGCTGTCATTATTGCAACCTAAACGGTTTGTATTACACACAAGATGAGGTATATAGAAGTGTTATTACCTGGTATGATTGAAAAAGTGAACACAGTACACTAAAGACAAGCGAGATGAAAATAAGACTTGTGCAGTTTATTATTGGTCAATAAATAATAAATAAAATCTAAATATAGTATTCAAAATTGTATTTTACGTCATGCGTCATGATAGACAGATATCTTAACATATTTTATTATTTCTCTGTGTGTAATTATGTTTAAGTGGATATTTTATCATAAACAAAGAAAGTGATGTTGGTGAAAGTTTATGACCGTTATTTTAATCGAATGTGTTCTGAAGAACCTAAAATATTTGTGTTATAATTGAATTGTTTATCTATAAAGTTTTATTGTCCACAAAGTATTTAAGAAAAATGTCTTTAATAACCATAGAATATACATATTCTATATTCACATTGCCTTTTGTTTCTGTTTTGTTTGTACAATCAGTAGATATTTTCCCCTGTAGATGGCGCCGTGTAAAATGTTTTATTATATCACGAAGGTCGAAACCAACTTAATACTGACTGTTTTCTAGTTGGCAGATTTTACTTGTGTGAATATTTACATGATTTTTGTGTTTTAAAAAATATAATCTAGAACCTTCAATTATCAGAAAGCTTTTTTTCATATTTTTCAAAAATCTCCTCTTTAATTAAATCAATAATACTGCAAAACAAAGTTTCAGATCTCATATTGTATGTTGTTATTAGAGAACAATTATTAATGTTAACTTATAAAATTAGAAATACATTGAAGAAACAATGTACAGGTACGTTATATTTCTATCATATCGGATGTTCTTTTGATGCACATTATAAAGGGGGCGTGGCCAAGTTGTTAGCATGACAATGTGTGGTTCTGAAAGTGTATGGCTAATGTCTTACTTAAAACAATCACAATTCCTATTTCATGTCGTTTTTGAGTTACAACTGTATAGGGCAAATTCCAATACTATAATTTTAAATTAAGGTAGTTCAAGAATTGCCGGTAGGCGGTGTTGATTACCTACATTTCTCGTAACCTATCAACAAAATAGTGAGTAAAGCTGGCGCGAATCATTAAGATAACATCATATAAATGTGTTTGTAAATTGTACACAAATGTATTATAAAACGAAATTAACACAACGACTGAAACGTTTAAATCCAGTGTCAGTAATGTTGGTGTTACTACCAACGTCAAAAAATAGAATATTCAGAGCAATGATTACGCCGCATTACAGCAGCCACCAGTAAAATGTCTTAAGTTCTGGATTTGTGTTGATGCACAGCGGTATAGAAACTTTATTGTGTCATATAATGAACATATACACAAGTATCAATATAAACATTTCTTCCAAGAAGGACTCCAGAGGATGTGGGTCAAAGGTAAATCCTCCTAACGGGTATAGAAGGACCCCATGTCCTCGATAATATAATATAAGTAAAAAGACTAAAATAGTGTGTGATGTCAGAAGAGAAATACATCAGGTAACCATTTCGACGTATAAAATATATGTTAATCTTATATATCCAGACTGTAACCATATTGGCTACTTCTTAAAGTAAACTAAGTAACGTTAGTGGTTACTGAACATTAATGTAAAATAGTAACTATTCTATATATCTGAAAGAACCTTAATGAGTAGTATTGGAAAAAATCGTAGAATATACTATATCTGAAAGTCGTATTACAATTATCTTCAATCTATACATAATTAAACGGAATACAATATTAGAATCATTATTACACAAGAAATAATTATTGAAACAGGGACCAGCATACAGATTAACATTTCGATGGGTCCATCTAGAGTTAAACTATACAGAATTACAAAATATCTGCACAGTACTTTATTATTTCTAGACCTGAACCAACTTCCTAGTTTAATACGATGTATATATTTTTCTAATTCGATAGTTTCTGTGATTTGTAATTCAATTTGAAATTCGACCTGTCTCATTAACTCAGTGTTATTCCAGTCTATAACACATGTTTCTATCACATGTTCCACTTATATTATTCATTAACTTTTGATGTTTCTATAGTTTTTATATTTCTTCATTCTGAGTTTTACCTTTCTACATATTTAGTCGGTGTAAGTTTGACCACATAAAAGGTCAAAGATAATAAAAAAGTAATTTTGTAACTCCCACATTTATCACTTTCTTCCATCCTATCTTTAGCACTTTTCAGAGAAATATTTAATTTACAATGCGGAGAGAATGTTACACTATATTCTATATAATTGTTTCATTATATTTTACATATTATTGTAGACAAATTTGGAACATATGACAAACAAACTCACATGTTATCTATTTTGCATTTTCTTTCTAACTTTGTTCATGCGAGATTTCCAAAATCTCTTGTATCAGTGGTTGAACTTACAGTGAAAATAAATGTATATATCTAAAATTCAAGATCACGAAACATTAAAAACGTGATAGATAAATACAAAGTAAACTAGCTTGAGTAGAACACACGGTAGACACATCTCATGTTACAGACGAAAGTAAGTTAAATTGATAAATCAGGTAGAGTAGAAAGTTGAATTTAATATAAGTAGAAATAAAAGTAGAAAAAATATAATATTAAACAAGGAAGCTGGTCTAGGTCTAGTAATAGGAAAGTACCGGACGTATATTTTGTATTTCTGGATAATTTAGGTTTAGAAGAAGCCACAGTATTGTAATTAATTAATTTAGGTAGGAATCTTCTCAGTCACTGCTGTATGTGGCATCATATTACATCGGAACATATGTAGAGTTTGTTCAGGGTTGGTCATGTTTCAATAATCATTTATTGTGTAATATTTATTTCAACATTGTATTCCCTTTAACCGTATATATATATTACCGTTTCAGTCATACGAATTAGTGAAACCTGGTGAAACGAATCGGTGAACGGAAAGTTTTACATTTATTAGGGTTAATTGAGTACTAGCATGATTGGCCAAAGCCTACTTACTAACCTTAATGTCAGAATTTTATATTTCAATTAGAAATTGATATAACTTGTTTTGAAACGAATAATGTTAGATAATAGTAATATAGCATCAAACCTTGTTACTTAGTGTAGCTATAATCTCAGGTAAGAAGATAAAGATAAGCCAGAACTGTCAAATAATTTGATCACAAGTGGCGATCTTAAAAGCACAATAATGTCAGGCCTTCCAGAACAGCGACCACTAGTGAGCAGTACTTTAACTATTACTGCGATTTATGGTATTATTTATATCTCTTTTTCAGAACATTCACTGAAGAAGTGGAATACTTTTTTCTTACTGTCGTTTTTTAATTTTTTAGCTATTTGGTGTAGAATATTTTACGAAATATCTTACCAACTGCATTTCCTGCAGTTATTATTTTTTGGGTATGCGGAACACAAGTGTAATATAATATTCCACGATTTTATTCAGTACCTATGGTTAAGGTTCTTTCATGTGTGTAGAATATTTACTATTTTACATTAATGTTCAGTAACCACTAAAAAAATAAAGTTTAACTTATGAATTAACCACCAGGTCCGACATGGCCAGGTGGTTAAGGCACTCGACTTGTAATCTGAGGGTCACGGGATCGAGTCACCGTAATATCAAATATACTCACCATTTAAGCCGTGAGGAAGGTATAATGTTACGGTCAATTCCAATGTTCTTTAATAAAAGAGTAGCCCACTAGCATATATAATCTTCGTGTAGCTTTATGCGAAATTCACAAACAAAGATAAAAAAATTAACAAAGATGGTTATGGAGAAGATATCTAACATTACCATAACTTTTATACATCCAAACGAGCACCTGATGTATTTTTGTTCTGATATCACACGTTATGTTTGTCTTTTTTGCTATAATATACTGTCGAGGATATGTGGGTGACTCTATACCAGGTAGGAAGATGTATCTTTAACCTACATACTCTAGAGCTCTTGTTGGAAAAGAATATTTATATTGATACTTGTACAAATGTTCATTATATGACACAATAAATTTTCTATACTGCTGTGCTTTCATCAACACAAGTCCAGAACTTGAAATATTTCACTGCTGACTGTTAAAATGTTGTTGAATTATTGCAGTGAATAGATAGGTTTTAAAATTATAAAATTTATTGATATTGGTAAACGATTTATAATAAAATGATAATACTGTAACAATCTAATGGTCTTACAAAATATGATACAAAAGTGTTTTGTCTCTACAATGTTTCAGGTCCAGAACAAAATGTTATTTTCTACAGAACCTCTACCTGTATTAAATATTTTGTACATTTTGTATAAATTTCGTGTTATAAACATGACATCTTCAGTGTCTATAAGTTCACTTGTTATATTATACAATATATAATACGTGACTATAAATTAATTTATTCTTGGATAAGGTTAATGTCTATGATCGATTATTATATGAGACAGTTTTATTCACTTTGATATACTGTGGACCTCTGGCGGAAAAACAAACAGAAATTGCTATTTTGGAGAGTAAATGTTTTTCTTCGACAAATTATGGAATATCATGAGGACTGTTTCATAATTTCATTGTTTCACTGATATAATTTAACTAAACCAATAAAATATAAATATGTATATATAAGCTAAACTTTCTGTACATAGCTTTTAAAAGCACTCATCTTCTGTGAAATTAAAATAAATCATCTTGTACGTAGTACCATGGAAACTGAATACGGATTTTAATAAACAGTGGTGGTGATGTCATTAGTTTAATCTTTTTCATATTTTCTTTAATTCTGTATTAGTATTCAATATTGGTATTTTGACATATTGAAACGTCATTTGTAAAATAATTTATGATTTTAAACATAGTAACACCAGCATTACTGACACTAATTACAAACGTTTTGAGCCGTTGTGTTTGTGATACATTTATGTAAAAATAAAAACATATTAAAGAGTAACTTTCATAACGATTCACATTTTTGTTTGACGAACTTTCAAACAACGTATAATCTGAATTAATGTGTGAAAGATTATTTTAAAATAAGAAGTAATATACTCTCAACATATCAGGAAACTTAAAATAAATAACGGAACAACAGTTCGGCACTCAAACAATCGGGCCACGCCTGTTTTGAAAATATATGACAAATGTTATACGATAGAGCACCATCGTACAGGATAGAAACATAAGACACTCGTATGTTGTTTAACAAGAAATGTTGGTTGTTTTATGTAGTTTTATTTTTCTATGTTAACATTAATAATTGTTTACTAATAACAACATAAATTATGGGTTTTAAAAGTCTGAATTATTGATTCAGATAAAATGTAACTTTCAGAAATATTTATCTTGATGATTTCAGTTAAATTGTTTATTTTAGAGAATGATCGTTTGTTATCAAAATTAATTACAGGTCGTTGTTTCTTATTATATATAATTAATGATATGTAATCACAAGACAGATTCAGTATTGTTTGGAGGCTATTTGCTGATGTATAAGTTCGTATAAATTGAAGTGTCTAAGTTACAACGTAAAGTATCTCTGAAATAATACAGGTGCTGTGTCGAATCGTGATATTTTTAAGCCTTTTAACACAGCGCCATCTGAAGTGAAAAGATTTATTGATTGTAGAAACTAAACAGAAACGGAACAGTGTATGTTATGTATAAATTCAATCGTAAACGTTCATCAAAATTACTTTATTTCTTTATGGTAAAATATCCACTTAAATATAATTACACACAAAGAAAAAATAAAACATGTTAAGACTATTTCTTTATATTATCTGTTTATCATGACTTATGACATAAAATACAATTTTGCATAATATATTTAGATTTTATTTATTACTTATTTACCAATAACAAACTCCACAGGTCTTATTTTCATCTCGCTTGTCTTTAGTGTACTGTGTTTACTTTTCCACTCGTGCCAGGTAACACCGGTAGAATCTACCTTATCTTCTGTGTAATACAAACCGTTTAGGTTGGAATTGTGACAGTTATTGTACCACCATCCACCTTTATAGATTACAGCACAAATACCGTTGTTTTTATCGTTGTCTTTATCCTTGGTACTGAACATCATGTGGTTGTGGTGAGCGAGAGAATTTCCTGAAATAATGTTGAAATAATTAATAAATAATATATAAACAACTAATGTGGAATGTTATATACTGGAATAAAGTCTAAACTCACCCGCGTCACCCTTGTACGTTTTGTAACTCATTTTATAGAGTTCTCTTTCACTTCGTACTAAGAACTCGTCATGCTCTGCATATCTTCGACTTCCTTCAAAGTCTTCCAGATCAACACGGAGCACCATATTGTCCTGATTGGTCAACGAGAAGATGATGTCATTTCCTAGCACAGAAGCAGTATATAATAAATAAATAGTTTATAACATAGTAAATAATTAACTATATCAACTAATATAAATTATCATGAAAAAAATAACTAGTTGATTATGTTACATAAATGTATAATGTTTTACCTAACCAAAACTCCTGGGTTAAATTTCCAAAACCATTTTTGTATTCCACCCACGATCTGTAAAAATTTTCAAATGGTTTTCCATAATCTCCTCTTCTTTGAATCAACTACAAATAAGAAAATCAATAATAAATACTGAGATAGCAAAGTTTTATAAGTATTAAAATGAAACTTCAAAATATATATTCCTGTATTATTCAACATTATTCTGTACAAAATATGTGGAAACTGTCTCTAAAGATATCGATACGTTTCTTAATTAACACAAAACTCATTATTATGATTTGGTCCCCAATGACATAGCGGTATGTTTGCGGTCTCACATTGTTACAAACTCTATTTCGTAACACACGTATGATATAAATTTATGTTCGAAAGACGATTTTAGAATAAGAAGTAATATGCTTTCAATCTCTCAAGAATCTTAAAATAATCAATAACATAAACTTCAGAGTGGATTTCTTTGTTATATTAAACACTTATATGTTTATTATCATGTAGAAAATCTCATATTGAACACAGATACACATTCTGATATATATATATATATATAAACAAACTGGATGAAATGATTATCTAATGAAAACCTGTGTTATAAGCTTTATATTTAAATATGATAAAATAACATATATTAACGAACGGAATCAGTGAAGAAATATGATAAAAATTTAAAAGAAAAAGTTACAAGTTCTTAATATACTTCAATATTTATTTATTTTTTATTGTGGATTTGGTTCTGAAACTTATTTTCCATATCTTCTAAATAATTGAATTTATATAACAAACCAGATTATTCTTCTCTGAAAATAATGGAAAACGTTTAATTAAATGTTTCACGAAAACATCCATTAACCCAGAATTAAATAAAGCTACAAAACGAAACAAAGTTTAGTTCACCTACCGTCCACCCTCCTCCTGATGTCTCCATATCACAGTATACAGAAATAGACTGGTTCAAAAACTGAGGCTGAATCTTGTAGACACCACTGGTTCGGTTAAGTTGTTGTTTATAGATACTGGCACAGTCTTCTGGTAGAGGTGGTTTTTGTTCCGTCGTTTGTGTTACACAAAGCGATTGTTGAAAAGATCGGTTTTGCTTATCATTACTAAGCGGTGAAAATGTTCGTTCAAGTGTGGTTGTAGAAAACGCATCTAAAGAGTAACGGATAAAAACTTTAATGAGGAAACATAAGAGTAGTTCAACATATATTAGTACGAAGAACAACATTATAAGATTTAGGCTTAACATTCTAACTTGACAAATAGTTATTTTAGATGTTCCTATTGTCAATGTTCAAGTTTTACGTTATATAAAATACTTCAAGTAAAATATATTACCTTCTAAAGTAGAAATCCTGTTTCTAGCCAGATCTACTAATTCTGTAACTGAGTCCACTATTCCTTTCAGTGATCCAACAGTATTACAAGCTGTTTGATGACGGACATCAGCCTGGGTCAACACGAAGAAAGACAAAATACTTAATATCTTCACAGTGTTGTACATTGTTAAATGGTTAATAACACAAAACTGGTTTCTTATAGACCGAATATGTGAATCTTTCATCAGTGGTTTTATAGTTGTATTAAACAGGATATCCAAAAAAAGGTTTTCTTTAAATTACCGCAAGTTAGAACCGTGTTAGTAACTGTATCTGATGTTTTTCACTCTGAGTCCAAGACATGTTTATAGATTTCTAAATATGTTTCTTATCAACATCTGAATTTTCCGCTTCTTTTTATAAACACTGGAGTTATTATTACTGTAAGAGTTGTTGTCTACAGTTAATAATTTTAATGTTAATGTTAAACATGACTTGTTAACTTTTAAACATATTTATAGACCCTAAAGTATTCATTTTTACAAGAATGTTTCTCTACTGATATTGTATTCATGTATTAAACAGGAAAAACAAATATTTTAATGTAACGTTACGTGGAAAAATGTTCGTTAGTTTTTTATTTATGTTTAGATAATAACACATTCAACAGAGAAAATGAAGAAGACATAATAACACGTATTGAGAAATTGTAGCTGTGACAATACGTGACATATGTGCATTAACCTTTCTACATTTGTTCATTAATTATTTTAGAAATCAGCAGTTGTGGTAATACAGTCTGGATGGGCATCTGTCGGTACGGTATAATTTCAGTCTGGTTCTTCACCAACAGTCGTTAATATCACCATAAAACTGACAGAATGTATAATAAAGTTCTCCTAGTTACTTTTATTTTCTTGTTTGTTGTGTGTGTTACGGTTAATCTCATTAGTTACACTTTAAATCTCTTCCTCCGGTTACTTTGTGGTAATTACATGTAGTTATTACACTTGTACTATATTATAGTTATAGTTACCATAGCAATACTTCAGGTTTCTATTGTGGTTACACTGGTGTATTGACAAGTAATTAAATATTGTTGTAGTATACATGTATTATTTTGATAATGAGTAAGACATATTAAGGAAACTTTTAAGCTCGTATTATTACTGTGTTATGAATAATTATTATATGTGTTTTACTGCTACTAAAATTTGTTCAAATTTTTCATAGATTCACTGTGTAATATGATTCTAAAAATCTAGTTACACTTAATATAAACAACTGTTTTACTATTAACTTATATGTAAATGATTGAATAGATTAGTGTGAAAAAAGAGAACCTTTTTATAATTTTATATCAATGAAAGACGTGTTTATTTTTTTCTCCAATATATCCACTAGTATATATCTTTATTTCTAACACGTTGGTTATAAAATCTTTTACAGTACTGTAATTCTATTAATAAGTTACCTTTGGTTGTTTCTGACATTGGGTTTTTATGTTTAAACTACAGAGAAATGCTATAAAAGTATATCAGAAACAGATCACCCCGACTTTGTCGCCTAAAGAATTTTTTGACAAATTTTGTAACAACTCCAATACTTTAATTCAGGTAAATCTGTACCTACGAATTAGAATTATATTTTAAATTCAGTTTTTTGTTGTCGTATTTCCAGTTTTAATATATTTATAAAAATAATTTCAAACGTTTCTCTACTCTGAATAAATTATAATAATTTAATATTTGTTAATTGTTTGTAATCAAGGGCGTAGATTTTTTGCACTCGATGGGAGGCTGATTTTTGCAACCACTTATGTGGACTGTTCAATTTGGAAATTGTTAATCTCTGATTACGTGAATCTACTGATAAACTGTTCATGTTGTTTGATAAAAATACTAAACCATCTTTCTGTTCGTCCGAACTTTAGTGTAGTGCAACAACGGAAAAGAGGGAAAACCTTATAAGTTGTTCCTGAAGTTAAATAAAACAAGTGTTCTATGTATGATAATTGTGAAATTATTAATTTTTAAAATAAGTCAGATAATTTATTGACATTTCAGATACTTTTTACATGAACTGCCACCTATTTTTAAAGACATTAAATATTGAAAATTAAAAGTTGTGAAAGACATAGAACAGAAATAATGAAACATACAGTTAATAGATAAAATAAGAACTACAGTAGAAAGTAACGATAAACTGTACTTTAACATTTCAGGTTCAATGACTATGTATAGATATTGTTATATTGTTATATTTAATTGGTTTTTCCATCTTACGATTAATAACTGAAAGAAGAATACAGTCATTAATAGATTATAAATATCACTGTAATATTTAAAAGTATCTTGTTTACACTTGGATCTTTTTATGTATGATTTATTTCACATTTTATTTAAAGATCGACACCTTTAAGCTAACCCTAACATAAAAATAATAATAATAACCTACAAATCTTAGTGTTTCTTAAGTAAGTTTCTAGACAAATCTAAAAAAAATTTAAGGTAAAAAAATCACAGTCTTTATGCTTGAACGTGTTTGTGTACGTTATTAAAATTGGTTACAAACAAACGTATCCAAGTTTTTGTTCTACTTCTGTAGAAATGTATGATTTAAGGGCGGGAAAATTCTGGAAAATATCACATCACATCTTACGTGTAAATAGGTTTATAGTACTTATTTGTCTTCTGCTATATTCATACTAAGATAAAAACTTCCAGCACGAAAACCAAAGTAAACTCACTAACTAGCACGTAAACTATAAGCGGTAAAAAATATACAAACATGTTCTTCGTAATACAAATTTTTATTTTTACAATGAAATCTCATAACTTTATATTAAGTTCTACAGCATCATTAATATCATGATAATACGCCCGACTTGGCCAAGCGTGTTAAGGCGTGCGACTCGTAATCTGAGGGTCGCGCGTTTGATCGCCGTCGCGCCAAACATGCTCGCCCTTTCAGCCGTGGGGGAGTTATTATGTGACGGCCAATCCAATTAGTCGTTGGTAAAAGAGTAGCCCAAGAGTTGGCGGTGGATGGTGATGACTAGCTGCCATCCCCGTAGTCTTACACTGCTAAATTAGGGACGGCTAGCATAGATAGCCCTCGAGTAGCTTTGGGCGAAATTCAAAAAACAAACAATCAAGATAATAAAAAAACAGACAACAACTTTTACGATAATAATAACTCTAATGTTTATAAAAAGAAGTAGAAATTACAGATGTTGACAAGAACCATAACTAGAAAACTATAAATATTTCTTGGACTTAGTGTGACAAACATCAGATACAGTTACTAACACGGTTCTAACTTGTAGTAATTTAAGGAAAACCCTTTTTGGATATCCTGTTTAATACAACTATAAAACCATTGATAGGAGATTCACATCTTCAGTCTATAAGAAAACAGTTCTGTGTTATTAACCATTTAACAATGTACAACGCTGTAAAGATACTAAGTATTTTGTCTTTCTTCGTGTTGACCTAGTCTGATGTCCATCATCACACAGCTTGTGATACTATTGGGTCACTAAAAAGAATAGTGGACTCCGTTACAGAATTAGTAGATCTGGCTAGAGAGAGGATTTCTACTTTAGAAGGTAATATATTTTACTTGAAGTATTTTAGTTAATGGAAAACTTGAACATCGAGTAAATTAATATTTATAACTACATGTTACGTTAGAATGTTAAACATAAATGTTACAATATTATTGTTGGTAACACTGTATGTTCAACTACTTTTCTGTTTCCACATTAAAGTTTTATCCGTTACTGTTTAGATGTGTTTTCTACAACCACATTTGAACGAACATTTCTACCGATTGTTAATAACAAACAAAACCGATCCTTTCAGCAATCATACGTTTCTTATGAGTTAATCGCAAAGATAGGCAATGGGCTATCTGTGCTCTGACCACCATGGGTTTCGACACATCGTTTTAACAATGTAAGACGCAGACATACCACTGTGTCATTGGAGATCAAATCATAATAATGAATTTTGTTTTAATTAAAATACATATCAATATTTTTGCAGACAGATTCCACATATTTTGTACAGAATAATGTTGAATAATACAGGAATATATATTTTAAAGTTTCATATTGATAATTATAAAACTTAGTTACTTCAGTATTTCTGATTGATTTTCTTATTTATAACTGATTCAAAGAAGAGGAGATTATGGAAAACCATTTCAAAATTTTTACAGATCGTGGGTAGAATACAAAAATGGTTTTGGAAATTTAACCCAGGAGTTTTGGTTAGGTAAAACCTTATATATTTATCTAGCAGTGATCAACTACTTATATCTTTTTGTGTTATTTACTATAATTTGATATAATTAATTACTTACTGTGTTATCAACTATTCATTTATTAATTACTGCTTCTGTGCCAGGAAATGATATCATCTTCTCGTTGACCAATCAGGACAACATGGTGCTCCTTGTTGATCTGGAAGACTTTGAAGGAAGTCGTAGATATGCAGAGTTCTTGGTGCGAAGTGAAAGAGAACTCTATAAAATGAGTTACAAAACGTACAAGGGTGACGCGGGTGAGTTCAAACTTTATTCCAGGATATAACATCTTACATTATTTGTTTATATATTATTTATTAAGTATTTTCATATTATTTTAGGAAATTCTCTAGCTGTTCACAACAACATGATGTTTAGTGCTAAGGATAAAGACAACGATAAAAACAGCGGTAGTTGTGCCCAAAACCATAAAGGCGGATGGTGGTATAATTCATGTCATCGTTGTAACCTAAATGGTTTGTATTACACAGAAGATAAGGTAGATACAACTGGTATTACATGGTATGATTGGAAAAGTAAACACGTTACACTAAAGTCAAGCAAAATGAAAATAAGACCTGTGAAGTTTATCATAGGTCAATAAATAATAAATAAAAATTAAATATATTTTGCAAAATTATATTTTACGTTATACGTGATGATAGACAGACAAGATAGACAGATATTTTTAATATGATTTATTTTTTATCTGTGTGTAATTATATTTAAGTCGATATTTTACCACAAAGAAATAAAGTAATTTTGGTGAATGTTTACGACTGCTATTTTATTCTAATGTGTTCTGAAGAACCTGAAATATATGTGTCATAAATAAATAATTTATTTTTTAAGTTTTATTGTCCACAAGTACTTTATATAAAATGTGTTTAAAAAACCATAGAATTTTTACATAATATATTTTCTTCTTTTTGTTTCTGTTTTGTTTGTACAATCACTAGAAATTTTCACCTTCAGATGGCGCCGTGTTAAAATGTTTAACAATATAACGAAGAAACGAAACCAACTTAATACTGACTGTTTTCTACCTGCCAGATTTAACTTGTTTGAATCTTTTAAAGATTTTGGTGTTTCTATAAAATATAACCTAGAACCTTCAATTGTAAGAAAGTTTTTTTCATATTTTCTAAATATTACATCTTTACCTAAATCAAGAATATTGCAATAAATCTCGAATTTTTGTTATTATCAGAAAACATTTATTAATGTTCCCCATTTCAGGCCGTTTCGTTGTTATAAGTGTAAAGGTCAAATAGCAATATTGAAATATTAAGTTTGAGTCGTTTTGACTACCTACATTCCTTGTAACCTATCAACGGAATATTGAGTGAAGCTGGTGTAAATCATTGAAACAAAAACACATAAATACGTTTTTAAAATTCACACAAATTTATTATAATATTTATTAACAAACGATTCAAAACGTTTAAAATCAGTGTCAGTAATGACGGCATTACTACCATCCTGAATAAGTAGAATAATTTTAAAACCAATCTATTTATAGCAATGATTACACTGCATTACAACAGCCACCAGTAAAATGTCTTAAGTTATGGATTTGTATTGATGATAGCAAAGTTGTATAAAAATTTTCTTGTGTCATATAATGAACGTATGTACAAGTATCAAAATAAACCTTTCTTCCAAGAACAGCTCTAGAGGATGTGGGTCAGAGGTACATCCTACTAACCGGAATAGAAGGACCCCATATTTTCGGTAATATAATATAGGTAAAAAGTCAAACATCGATTGTGATTTCAAAATAAAAATACGTTAGTAGGGTTTTGGATGTATAAAAGGGAAGGTAATGTTAAATATCCAGACTGTAGCCATATTAGCTACTTCGTGAAATAAACTGAGTAACGTTAGTGGTTACCAAACATTAATGTATAATTGTAAATATTTTACACACGTGAAAGAACCTTAATTAATAGTACGGAAGAAAATCGTAGAATATTCTATATCTGGATATTATATTACACATATCTTCTTTATACTTAACTAATAATAATAAGTGTAACAAATACAGACAGAAAGATATTTCGTTAAATATTCTAAGCTACAGCATAGTAACTTTGTACGCACGCAAAAATTTAAAAAACGCAGTAACAATAACGTAGTCCATTTGTTCCATAAATAATCTGGAAATAACATATTTAAAATAATTCCCGTGTGTCGTAGGAATAGTTCAAGCAGAACTCACAAGGAAGTCTTGAAAATAAACTGTTGAGATAACTGCTGGCTGTGATCAAATTATTTGACGAAATTCTGGCTCATTCTTCATCTTCTTACATGAAAATATAACTGTGCTAAGTAACAATATTTAATTTTATATCATTTTTATTCACTATTATTATATACAAAACTATTTATATTCATTTCTAATTCCAAATTAAAGTTCTGATGTTAGGTCTTGTAATTAACCTGAGGCCCTGTGTGTTGGTACATTCAGTTCTACAGAATCTATTTTGTAGTTAAATTATAGGTTTCACTGATTTCGGTAATCAAATATCTATATAAAGTTAAACGGAATATAATGTTGGGAGATCTGTCAAACAACAAGTAATTATTGAAATATGACTAGCCCCGAATAAACTTATTTTTTTTTCCGTGTAATATAACATCATATACAGCAGTGACGAAGAAGAAGAAAAGTATGGTAGTCATTTTAATTTTAAAATGTTCCAAACTGAATTGAATTATTTACTTTTCTGTGGCTCTTCCTGGGCCTAAGCTACCCAGACTTACAATATATGTATATCCAGTACTTTATTATTTATTATTATTGTTTCTTTAACCCTTCATTCCTATCACATGAACACAGTAATCATTTTGCGTGCCCTATATCTAAGAGAGAAAAAAAACTTCCTTAAAACACAACATGAACTTATGTAAGCTCATGGACAAAGTCATATCCAACGCACTGTTACATTATTTGTGAACCAATAACATCTTCAACAATAAACAGAACGTGAGTACAAAAAACAGACAGACAACCAATCATCTTGTAATATTGGAAGAATCGATACACCAACTGTTCAACCAGAACCACTTCACAGTCGCAGCGTTTGTAGATGTAATGCAACCATTCCATAGTGTCTGACACAATACTCTAAAGTATCAGTTAACTAGCTACAAGTTCCTTATCCCCATCACCAGGTGGCTCTTTTCCATTATCATTAATAGAACTGTTAAGGATAATATCAACAACAGCTCGTCGAAATGCAGAAGATCTCCAGGGTCTTTACTCTGCCCACTACCCTACTTTCTATTCCCAAATGGCATACACCTAAGCTAATATATACCCTCATTTCTCAATATATGCAGATCACGTTATCGTGTGGAACACATCACCGATTCATTCATTGCCACATCCAGAGTCCAGAGGATATTAAATTAATTAATTAATTTGATAATATTTGTGAATCCTTTCAGAAATTTTTAAAGAACTAGAATACTGTAAACTGTAAAAACATGACGGTTATTAACAAGAATAATTGTTTTCATGATTTATCAGTGCCCCCCGCTAGTACAGCGGTATGTCTCCAGATTTACAACGCTAAAAGCAGGGGTTCGATTCCCCTCGGTGGGCTGAGCAGATAGCCTTTGTGGCTTTGTTAAAAGAAAAAACACACTGATTTATCAGTATTACAGTGAAATTGATAAATCTTCACGTACAGTTCTAGTGAAAGTCGTGCTCTTGTTGTAAGTAGATTAGTATTGTTTAAAATTATGTTCTGTTATAAAGAAATGGTTCTTGTACATAAGTTGTCTGAATCTTCAGTAACGAAAGTGTGAAATTATTTATAGATTTTTTGTTTTTGTGGCACCATTCAATAATTGGCGCGTGACTCTTGTTTACAGATATTTACATTGACATAACACTATTTCCATTATCAGTAAGATATGAAACAATTCCAGTAACTTCACAACACTTATATTACACATGCTCGCATAAACGTGATTAATATAAAACGTTACATTTTGATAGAAAAGTATATTACCAGTAAAAATATTTGGAATTTACTTTTAAAATTATTTTGAAACTTTACTTCGTGAATTTTCTGTTACTTCAAAGATCATAAATAAATATTTATTTTAGAATTCTGCCTGATTTAGCTAAGCCTTTTTCACAAAATAATTTTTAGGGTACGTTTGTTTTTGGAATTTCGCACAAAGCTACTCGAGGGCTATCTGTGCTATCCGTCCTTAATTTAGCAGTGTAAGACTAGACGGAAGGCAAATAGTCATCACCACCCACCGCTAACTCTTGGGCTACTCTTTTACCAACGAATAGTGGGATTGACCGTCACATTATAACGCCCCCACGGCTGGAAGGGCGAGCATGTTTGGCGCGACGCGGCGCGAACCCGCGCCCATCGGATTACGAGTCGCACGCCTTACGCGCTAAGCCATGCCAGGCCCTGTAGGGTAAGAAACATGATTATTTCAACTGACAGTTTCATCACAAATGTTACAAAACAATATAATATAATATACCAGATATAAATTATAGGGTTAACAAAAATTCGCCTTTAAGTAAGATATGGACAGAATATAAACATTTAATGAACAAACGTTTTCACAGAGAAATTATTTATTTCGTACATAACAAAATCATTTTAACTAGAATTTTTTCTTCTAAATCCAACTCGTACACCTTATTTTGTATTTCCCTAATATTTTAAATGATGAAATTTGTATATACATTTGTGACGTTTGTTGATATTTATGTATAAATAAACACAAATTAAGGGTATCCACCTATAATTATGTCCTAATATCTTTTGCCATGTATTTACTCTAATGTGTAATACCAGCTAATACCGGTAGCATCTATCTTATCTTCTGTAAAATACAGTCCGTTTAAGTTAGAATGATAGAATGAATTGTACCACCATCCGCCTTTGTAGGTTTGAGCACAAATACCGATATTTTTATCGTTGTCGTTATCCTTGGTACTGAACATCATGTTCTTGTGGTGAGCGAGAAAATTTCCTGAAAACATAAACAACTGATGTCGGATGTTATATACTAGAATAAAGTTTAAACTCACCCTCTTCACCCTTGTACGTTTTGTAACTCATTTTATAGAGTTCTATTTCACTCGTCATACTCTGTATATCCTCGACTTAATTATCCTTGATAATCCTCCGAGGCCCAACATGGCCAAATCATTAAGGCGCTCGACTCGTAATCTGAGGAACGCGAGGTTCAATTCCGGTCGCACCAAACATGCTCGCCATTACAACCATGGGGGTGTTATAATGTGATGGTCAATTTAATTATCAGTTGGTAAATAATCTAAAATGAAATGATTACCAAGTGAAAACATGTCTCACAAACTCTGAAATTAAAAGTGATAATTCAAATAGTTTAATGAAAAAGTACAATAATCAGTTACAAGTTATTCGAAATAATCAGGTATTTAATAAACTATTTTTTCAAGTTGTAAAAGTTCCTTAATTCCAAATAAATTTTCATTAAAAATAAAGGTTCACTTTAAAACAAAGTTTAGTTCACCTTCCGTCCACCTTCCTCCTGATTTCTCCATATCACAGTATACAGAGATCCACTGGTTCATAAACCGTGGATAAATCTTGTAGACACCACTGGTTCAGTTTAGTTGTTGTTTATAGATACTATAACAGTCTTCTGGTAGAGGTGGCTTTTGGTCTGTCGTCTGTGTCACATAAAGAGATTGTTGAAAGGATCGGTTTTCTTAGTCATTAAAAATCAATTAAAGTGTTCGTTCAAGTGTGGTTGTAGAACAATAACATTGTAACATTTAGATTTAACATTCTAACTTGACAAATAGTTATTTTTAGATGTTCCTTTAATCGATGTTCAAGTTTTCCGTAAACTTAAATACTTCAGATTAAATATTTACCTTTTAAAGTTGAAATCCTCTCTCTAGCCAGTTCTACTAATTCTGTAACTGAGTCCACTATTCCTTTCAGTGACAAGACAGTATTACAAGCTGTGTGATGATGGACATCAGCCTGGTTTAACACAATCAAACAGAAAACACTTAATATCTTTACAGTGTTGTACATTGTTAAATGATTTTATAGCTATATTAAACAGGATATCCAAAAAGTGATTTCCTTAAATTACTACAACTTAGAAACGTGTTAGTAACTGAATCTGATGATTTTAACACTGAGTCCGACAAAGGTTTATAATTTCTAAATATAGTTTTAGTCAACATCTACAATTTTCCGCTTTTTTAAATATATATACTGGAGGTGTTATTATCGTAAGAGATGGTAATGACACTATAGAACTGTGAGGGTCAATTAAAAAAACAATAATGTTTGATATGTAATGATTTGAAAATGTGTTTCTCTTAAAACTAAATGTTTCAACTTAGAGTCCACATAAACAGTACTTACATTGCAAAAGTGAAATAAGTATTTCTTTAGGAAAAAATGTCTACATTCTTTTGGTTTATAGTGTTATATATATATTCGCTATAAACGTATATAATATTGTTATAGAACATTCTAAAACGTAAATATATTTTAATAGGGAAACCTTAGTGTAAAAACGGAAAATCTGTATAATAGATAACTAAAAGTGTTTGTTTTACTGTAGGAGGCTTACTTTGTTCGTCGTGTTATAGGAGGCTTACTTCTTTCTTTTATCATAGGATATATATTACTACTCGAGGGCTATCTGTGCTGGCCGTCCCAAATTTAGTAATTGTAGACTAGAGGGAAAGCAGCTAATCATCACCACCCACCGTCAACTCTTGGACTACTCTTTCACCAACGATTAGGGGGGTGGACGGTCACATTATAACGCCCCCACGGCTGAAAGAGCGAGCATGTTTGGCGCGACTGTAATGCGAACCCGCGACGCTCAGATTACGCGTCATACGCCTTAATACGCTTGGCCATGCCGGGCATTCTTTGTTTTGTTGTACGAATCTTACTTTGTTTTATTGTAGGAGGCTTACTTATTTGTTTGTTTTGTTCTAGGAAGCTTACTTCTTTGTTTGTTTTATTGTATGAGGCTTACGTCTTTCTATGTTTTATTGTAGGAAGCTTACTTTTTTGATCGTCTTGTTGTAGGAGGGTTGTTTCTCCTTATTTATAAGTGATAGCCTACAAGAAAGGCAGCTACTTATCACCTCTCACCGTCAACTCTTGGAGTACTTTTACCAACGAATAGTGGAATTGACTGGATATTATAACGCCCCCATCGGTGAAAGTGCGATCATGTTTGATGTGATAAGAATTACGAGTCGAACGTAAAGATGAATCTCAAAATAACCCAAATCAGTTTCATAAGTTAATATTTAGTTGGAATTCCCTTTGGTTTCAGAACTCTTTCACATCAACGTGACATGTTTTCAATGAGTTTGAACAGATGTTCTTGGGTAATTGACTGTGATCCTTCTTTGAGTACTTTAAAATGTTCATCTTCCATGTTTGGTTTGTGATCGTTAGTTAATCGGTTTAACTCAGCCCATAAATTTTCAATCGGATTGATTGACTTGGCCACAACATAACATATATTCTCTTATTTCTATGATATAATTTAATGACTCCACAATTGCAGAGAAAGTTGTTTGATCATATATGTAGGCTCATTAGAATAATAAGAAACTACGGCAGGTGTTCAACACTATTTATAATAAAATGTAACTAAAATCAATAACAGTTCATATATTTACCGAAGCCAGTGTTAACGTAGGATTTGACCAGATCTTGTTGGGTGTTTTCTAAATAACATATGGTTTTACGCATTTTTGTATTATCTAACAAAAATGTATAAAACCTACCAACATTTTCCGGGGAGGCAGTTTTCTTCTAATACCAATTTATTTACTTTATATTTTTGTACAATGTTTCCATATTTCTTCATCTTGAACTTTAAATTTCTACATATGTGGTCAATGTCAGTTTTACTACAGACACACTTTGTGAACCTGACGATGGCCGAAGAAGGTCAAAACGTTGTCCGCTCTTCTACGTAAAATATTTTCTCAACCCAAACGAACCGTTTTTGCACATATATTTGTTAAAGTGTTTAACATTTGCATGAAAATAAGCATTTAACACACAAAAAACAAACAATCTTTCTATTTTTATTTATTTACCAAAAATAAACTCCACGGGTCTTATTTTCATCTCGCTTGTCTTTAGTGTAATATGTTCACTTTTCCACGCATACCAAATAATACCGGTAGAATCTACCTTATCTTCTGTGTAATACAAACCATTTAAGTTACAACGATGACATGAATTATACCACCATCCGCCTTTGTGATTATGAGCACAACTTCCGCTGTATTTATCGTTGTCTTTATCCTTGGTACTGAACATCATATTGTGGTGGGGAGCAAGAGAATTTCCTAAAATAATGTCAAAATAATTAATAAATAACATATATCCAACTAATGTAGAATGTTATATCCCGGAATAAAGTTTAAACTCACCCGCGTCACCCTTATACGTTTTGTAGCTCATTTTATAGAGTTCTATTTCACTTCGTACCAAGAATACTTCAAACTCTGCATATCGTCGACTTCCTTCGAAGTCTTCCAGATCAACACGGAGCACCATATTGTCCTGATTGGTCAACGAGAAGATAACGTCATTTCCTGTAGCCGAAGTACTAAATAATAAATAAATAGTTTATAAGACAGGAAATAATTAATTATATCAAATAATACTAAATAACACGGTAATAAATAAGTAGTTGATCACTGTTAGATAAATATATAAAGGTTTACCTAACCAAAACTCCTGGGTTAAATTTCCAAAACCGTTTTTTGTATTTTACCCACGATCTGTAAAAATTTTCGACTGGTTTTCCAAAATCTCCTCTTCTTTGAATTAGCTAGAAATAAGAAAAACAATACGAAATACTGATATAACTAAGTTTTATAAGTATCAAAATGAAACTTTAAAATATATATTAATGTATTATTCAACATTATTTTGTTTTCATGAAACCTTTCTAAAAAAGAAAGATTTGAAATCGAAAATAAAACTTATTCAAATGATCTTAATTTATGTTTCATGGATGATTTTAGGAAAGTATCATCATAACATCAAGATAAATTCAAGAGTAGATTCCTATGTGTTATTAAGCACAGTTATATATTTATTATCATGTAGAAGCGTCAGGTTAAGCACAGATACACATTCTTATATATATATCTATACAACCTAGGACGAAATGATTACCAAGTGAAAACACGTGTTATATTTAAATATAATAAAATAGCATATATTAATGAACAGAATCAGTGAAGAAATATGATAAAAAATTATAACAAAAACGTTACATGCTCTTAAAGTTTATCTTTTCAAATATGGATTTGGTCCTAAAACTTATTTTCCAAATCTTCTACATAACTGAGTTTGTACAAGAAAGTAGTTTTTTCTTCCATGAAAATAATGGCTAACTTTGATTTAAATGTCTCATGAAAACAACCTGTAACCCAGAATTAACTAAAGCTACACCACAAAATGAAGTTTAGTTCACCTACCGTCCACCCTCCTCCTGATGTCTCCATATCACAGTATACAAAGATTGACTGGTTCAAAAACTGTGGCTGAATCTCGTAGATACCGCTGGTTCGGTTTAGTTGTTCTTTATAGATACTGGCACAGTCCTCTGGTAGAGGTGGCGTTTGTTCTGTCGTTTGTGTCACACAAAGAGATTTTTGAAAGGATCGGTTTTGTTTGTCATCAACAAGCCTTGGAAATGTTCGTTCAAGTGTGGTTGCAGAAAAAAACATCGATATAATAACGGATAAAAACTTTAATGTGGAAATATTAAAAGAGCTGAACATATAGTGTTACCAACATTAACAATATAGCATTTAGGTTTAACATTTAAATGTTCCTTTAATCGAAGTTCAAGTTTTGTGTAATGTAAAATATTTTATGTAAAATATATTACCTTCTAAAGTAGAAATCTTCTCTCTAGCCAGATCTACTAATTCTGTAACGGAGTCCACTATTCCTTTCAGTAAACCAACAGCATTACAAGCTGTGTGATGATGGACATCAGCCTGGGTCAACACGAAGAAAGTCAAAATACTTAATTTCTTCACAGTGTTGTACATTGTTAAATGGTTAATAACACAGAACTGTTTTCTTTTAGAATGAAGATGCAAATCTTCTATCAATGGTTTTATAGTTGTATTGAACAGGATATTAAAGAAGAATTTTTCTTAGATCATTCAGAGTTAAAACTGTTTTAGTAACTGTATGTGATGTATGTCACACTGAGTCCAAGAAATGTTTAGAGCAATGACTTTAAAAAACGATGTTTTGTGGTATAATAAGCATAATTATTCAATATAATTTACAGCCAACAGGTTTTGATAAACGTCTTTCCATAATCAGGGTCAAATTCTGCAGTGTTCGTTGAGTAAGTAACCAGTTTCAACTGATAATGGGAGAGTTCATTTTTTGAGAAACAAGGTCTAGGTATGGGGGGTTGAAGTACGTCGTATTTGATAAAATATTTAAGATAACCAGGTCTTGCAACAAGACACGTTGATTGGTCCATTAGATCTGTTTATACATAGTGGTGTGCTTTTATTGTGCAAATCTTTTTTTTTCAAACTTGTTTATACGATTGTTGTATGTGTCCCATGATCTTCATGTTCTTCCAGTCATAAATAACTACCGCGACAAATCCAGTAGGGACCGGCATGGCTAGAAGGTTAGAGCGATCGATTCGTAATATGAGGGTCGTAGGTTCGAATCACCGTTACACTAAGAATGCTCGCCCTTCCAACCGTGGGGATATTATAATGTGATGTTCAATCCCATTATTTGTTGGTAAAAGAGTAACCCAAGAGATGGTGGTGGATGATGAAGACTCGCTACGTTCCCTCTAGTTAAATTAAGGACGGCTAGCGCAGATAGCCTTCGTGTATCTTCGCGCAAAATTCAATAACAAACAAACAAAGAATTCAAGATGTGTTCAGCAACAGAAGAGGGCGCTATGTTATGTTTTATATGAAAGTATTGTGTTTCTCCATACTTCTAGTGTACAAACAAGGTTATTCAACAGCAAAGACAAAACAGATAAGTACAGTGACAGAGGTGTTTACCAATTAATGTGTAATAAAGTGTACGTATTTTAAACAGGACGTTCCGTAGAAACTGTAATTAAAGAACATTCTAGAAACTGGAAGTTAAGGAAAATGAAATCAACTTACAGAAACTAAACACTAACTCGATCTAATGGAAAGCTTCAAAGTTTTGCATGTCTGTGAAAAAGGTAAAAACTAAGATTTTAGAAATAAATTGAAGTTTAAAAACAAGTAAAGAAAAATTTATAGACGACTAGACCAACTTGTGTCAAAGTTATTGTCAAGGTTATTTGGTTAAATATGTAAACCTGTTTACAAACCATTACAGCCTGTACATAGTGAAACCATGGTTGTTTTTAAATATTTCAATAATAAATTACTTCTGTACTAACACTGATCAGGATTCCTCCTGCTTTCCAAGTGGCTCAGAGGTATATTTTTATGTTTATAACGCTAAGACCGGTTTTCGATATCCTTGGTAGACAAACCACAAAAAGCCTATTCGTGATGACGAGAAAACCCACTTGTATAGAAATATATCTATGTAAAAACGGCTGGTATGGATAGAGAAAGTAATATGTAGAGGAACGTACAACGTTTCGACCTTCTTCGGTCATCGTCAGGTTCAGAAAGAAAGAAAGAAGTAACTGACCGATAACCGACCACATGTAACGCAGTGTAGGAATGTAGAGGGTGTGCTTATACGTTGGATTAACTTTGTTAATATAGGTATAAAGGTATTCCTTTGTATTGGTTTATTTTAGTTTTGCATTGTTCTATAAGTAAGGCTTCTTTAATTTTGCATTTGTTTATGTTTGTTTCTTTATTTAGTATTCGGGTGTTTTCTATGGTTATATTGTGTTTATTTGATTTGCGGTGTTCGAAAACGTGTGAAGGTGACTTTATTTGTTCGTTGAAACTTGTTTCCATATTTTTACTTGTTTCTCCAATATAGAAGTCGTCGCAGTTATCACATTGTATTTTATAAATAATGTTGGTGTTGTGTTTCTCAGTGTAGTTTTCTATGAAAACAAACATAACCATCCTGTAGACCTTTATCTATAGTTACATTGTTGTAATTTTCTCTGTTCGCAATACCCGCAATTGCTCAACTGTCTTGCAGATGCTTCAATCATGCCAATACTGTCGCTGATTTTGCTTGGAATGCACGGTTTAGTTCCTCTAATGCAGTTAATGGATGCCGAGCCATCAACAATCCTAAAACTGTCTTTCCTTTGTCAAATCTTTCCAGCAGACCAGATGCTTTCACTGCCATCTGATTTTTTCATTTGATAATTCAAACAAACAATCAACAATGTCACTGTAGTGATCATTAGCACATGTATGTACAGAATGGGCGGCTGCACAACCAGCGTATTGGACACAGTGGGTGGATGTATTTAACTGGACCATTGTGGCTGTCTAACGATACAATGTTTTCAAAGATTGTCTTGTATTTGCCTGACCTCTGAAGCAAGACACCAAGTTCATGTACCCACTGGATAGAATCTCGAACACATTCACAAGTTTCAAGTGCATGTTGAATTATTAAATTAGCCTTGTGTACTCCGCAGTGAAAAAACAAAGTTGACGGTTGCTTCTCTTTTATTTTTGCCTGGCATCCTCTCTACGTACCATTCATGTTAGCGGCTCCATCATAAGTTTGTGCTCTTAATCCTGACAGTGTTAAATTGAGTCTAGTCAGTACATCAAGTATAGTCGGGGATATTGTTTCACCAGTTGTATTAGAAACACTGTAGAAACCAAGAAATGTCTCATGAACGTCAAGGTTCTCATCTACGTATCGTACACATATTGCCTCCTGTTCGGCACCTGTAACATCTTGAGTGCCATCAACCATTAATGCACAGATTTTTACTTTGCTGCACTTCGTGTGCTATGTTCCTCAGTATTTAACGGCTGAACATCTCCATTATTTCATTCTGAGCCTGGGGTGATGTGAATGTGATTTTCTTTGACAAGTAGGCCGTCAACTCAGGATCTTCTTCTTTCAGGAGCTTCATTAACTGCAGGAAGTTTCCCTCCGTATCAGTATGTCCACGTAATACTAAACCTTGACGCAGTAAGAAACGTAAAATTCTGAATATTTTGGCTATACTTCTTTTGCATTCTAACAGCTGCTTCTTTTTTCCATCATGTTGCTGGACAGTCACTGGAGTTACATCAAGTGAACCTTCTGGAGATATAGCGAATCTGTGCTGAGAGGAGGATTGGTGTTCGTTGAATTTCTGTTTTGCCTTTTCCAGTTGAAAAACCGGCGGATATGTAGGTATACTCCACTGGCCTCCAATTTCCCTGTAAAAGACCTCTATTTTCCGCCTTGGCACAATGAAAGCATATGACTTTTGAGTCTGATTGTCGAAGTGCAGCCATGGGAACTCATCAAACCACTTGCCATGGAAGTTGATATTTTGAGATTTTGCTTTCTGTCGTGGTATTAGTTGTGTGTCTGGATGATATGACTTTCCACACTGTATCTGTAGAGTGTTAGATTTTTCATTACTGCACAAACTTGTTTCACAACTATTTGGTGGTTCATGATGTGCAATAGTTGCACAAGCATTTTCAGTCTCGTCCTCTGATGAACATGGTATTTCCTCTGTATGGCAAGTTTCTATTCCTTTGCTTGAAGTTGTTGGATTATCTGCATCTACACTGTCACTTGTAGTACTAGTAACGGGCTTGCAGAACTGTCTAATATCGGAAAGTTTCAGACGCTTGCTTGTCATAATTGGAATCTCTTTCCCAGATGACTCAACAGGCTAAAATACAGTCTTTATTGAAAAACTATAACGTACAACGAACGAAGATAGAACAGAATGGAAGTAGGACTGAACTGTACAATTCATTAAGTCGAACGCGCGAACCTCACAATGACCACCGAGCCGACTGACCGCCTGGGCATCGCTGGGACAATAATGTGTGCTACTTACAACACAAGTAATTGCAAGTTTCTCGAAAAATACTTAAACAAACATAAATATATTACATTCCTGTTAAAGCTCGTCAAAAGGTAAACACGTTGTGATATAATGTCTATAAGTACGTCTATTAAATAAAAACACCTAAACAAAAACTAGCAATACAATTCGAGTAGAGGCTTCAGACCGTTGAAATCGCTCCTTTTGTGTTCTAATTATACAAGAAAATCCAATATTTTTACTATCTATGATAAGAGAATATATTGTTTTTTTACAATAAAACAATTCAACAGACCAAACTGTAGGGTGGATGATTGTGTGCACCATACCCCCATCTAAAATGAAGGGGAGGATGTATCCCACCCATCCCCCCAGGACCTACGCCCCTGTTTGTGATGATAGTTCTCAAGCACTAAATCTAAAGTTGCATAAGTATTTCGTCACGAATGGGATGAGCACATTTAGTGCTTTTTCACAAAAGCTTGGAAACGTGTCCAATGCCAAACACCAATATTTTCCAAAGTTTTGATTTCAAACTGCATTTCAAAAATTCGATTTGTGCGCAGTTCAATAATATCTTTCTCACTTCTTCATCATCCGACATATTATCCAAATTGAAGGAGTATGTATTCATAATCCATTCTTCAGACGTTTCCAGTTCTCCTCCAAAATATCCATCAAATCACTTTGATAGTATTTTCAAATGATCCACAATTTCTTCACACACACATGGAATTAGAGACTCATCCTCACCTACCATTACTTCGAGTGATGGAAAATTTGAAAGTTTCCCTCTTTTAACTCGTCGACAGCAAAGATGTAACTTTTCTTTAAAAGCGTTTAACTTTTCACAGCATTTCAATATGTTTATGTTTTTCCCTTGAATAAATACACTCATGTCATTCATACGAGTGAAAATATCATCAAATAGGCTAGCATTTGGTTGAATTCTCGTGATTCTATTTCTCCGGGCAGAGTATAGTCACGTTCCTTCAGAAACGTTCTGACTTCTACTCGCAGTTCAAAGAAACGCGTTAAAACTCTCTCACGTGACAGCCAGCGAACTTCTGTGTGGAAAAGCAAAACTGAATGCTCACTTCCAAAATCTTCACAAACCGACTTGAAGAGCCGGTGGTTCAGAGCGCGACCCCTAATCCAGTTGATGGTCTTCACAGGAGTGTCAAGGACCTTTTTATCAACTTTGGAGGCAATGTTTTTGATGCCAAAGCATGTTGATGAAGAAAACAGCAAATACCTTGAAAGTGTGGAATCTCTTGTTTCATCAGTGTAAAAAATCCTGATTTATTTCCTAGCATAGAAGGGGCACCGTCTGTACACACAGAACCAATTTTGGATATCTAAATCATATTTCGCAAAGAAGTCCTTCACACACTGAAAGACATCTTTCCCTTTTGTGGTTGTTTTCAGATCTTCACAGAACAGGAAATATTCCATTATGGCACCATCATGAACATACCTCACTAGTGTGATGAGTTGGCTGCAATTTGCAACGTCATTTGTTTCGTCCAATTGGAGAGAAATTTTCAAGGGACTAGCCTTGATATCTGCGATAACTTGGTCCAAAATGTCCGAACTCAAATCACCAATTCGGTTTTGAATAACATTATTTGATTACGGCACTAATTTAAGCTTGTTTGAGACTTCTTTTCCAAGAACAATTGTTGCCATTTCTAATGCACACGGTTTTATCACCTCTTCTGCAATTGTCACTTGTCAATTACAAAATTGCTACTTACAAAAGTAGTAATTGTCAGCAGATATAAAACTTAATTTTGAAAGGGTTGCTCGAAAATCAAAGCGGGCCCTTTTATCTTTCATCGATTCAACATCATGGCCTACAATAGCTACTCCACCATGCCGGTTGTTGAAGTGTTCCTGCAGCTTAGATGGCTTCAAATTTGCGTTTAAAAGGACCGCGTCACAATGAATGAACTGGGGTTTTTGCAGATCCTCAGTTGTTCCGATGCAAGTGAAACCAAACTTTACATAATCATCATTCCATTTCCTTTTCTTTGACATTATGAAGTTTTTTGCACGAACACAGATTCAACAATGCACTGACTACCATAGCATTACGCATGGGTTTATATACTCTGCAAAACTTTCTAGAACTTCTCGAATATACGTCACATGACGTCATCGATTAATACTGAATACTTCTGGAAGTTTTTCGAGTCACGATCACGTGAATACATAACATAAATAAATAATAGACACTTTAAGACGGCGTTCACGAACGTAACCTAATTAGTTGTGCCGAGTATTTAGGTCACGTTTACGTTTCGTGTGTTGTTTGTTTACAGTTGTACATTAAGATTTCAGTCTGCGCCGGTGACGGTAGAAACGATAGTTTATCATAACAAGGCAAAAAGCGTCGTCTACAACAAGAAAAATAAGAAATAAAAATAAAACGTAATTTTTGAATATATAGGACAGTACCGTTAATATAAACGAAAAAAACTGAAATGTTATCTTGCACCCCCAAGGGGTGCGATCACCCCTGGTTGGGAACCATTGGATTAAGGTAGATTAAGCAGATAGCCGGATGTGGCTTTGCTATGAAAACACACGCACACATAATAGTTTGGTAATATATTAAACTTATTGTTGTAACAAGTTAATCTGAGGAAAGCAATATGATTTCCAAACGTTTAATGATCAGCTTCTACAAGGAGATTTTTTACTGTTCGTACAACTAGATAACTTAGTTGTAGGAAAACATAGAGGTAGAAGTAAATGATATCACCAACAGCTTTATCATGGCAAAGGTACCATCTGATACGGACCTAAATCCTTCCTTCCAACTTCTTATTAGGTGCTTAGATAATTAATAAAAAATTAAATCAAATTTAGGTTAAAATATTTCAAAAGTGTGGATAGATATACTAGGAATGACGGGTTAAAAATAGTGTGGATAGACCTACTGGGAATGACAGATTAATAGTGGTGATTTGTATACTGTGAGTGATTTGTATACTGTGAGAGTGACAGATTAGAGTGGTGTGGATGGTTACTGTAGTGAAGTAGTGTGGATAAAAGTGTGAGAACAGGTTGATTTTACGTCGTCAATGTGTGCTGACGATACAGTTTGTAAACATGTTTATATATGGTTAAATATATAAACTTGCTTACATTCCATTACAGTCTGTACATGCTGAAACCATGGCTGTTAATAAATAAAGTTTTTATAAAACATTCAGTTCTGTTTGTTTTCTTTTCCTTAATTTCGTAGCTACATCCTTTTGTTTTTAAATATTTCAATAATAAATTACTTTTATACTAACACTGGTCACGTATCTTATTGTCCTCCAAGTAGCTCTGAGATACGTTTCTATGTTTATAACGCTGAGACCGGTTATGCCAGTAACAACAATCCAATCTTCCTTTGTGTCTCTAACCAAGCTTTACAGGTTAGGTTTTATTGAGAACAACGTGTTTTAATAACCTGATGTTACAAAGATGTTATTGTTTTATGTTTTTAAAGAAACCATCCATAAAACTATTAGAATTCATATTATAGTATTAGTATGTACTAATTTCACGATTGAAAATATTGTCTTTCTTTTCACTATTAACACATTTATACATCTGACATGTATAGTTATATTAAAAAATAGATTTTAATAGTTTCTACTTCATAAAATCTAAACACGGACTTCTGTTCACGTTATACCTGGACAACGTTAGCTAAGAATAACCACTACAAAAAATGTATGCATTTGGTGTGTTGTTTTCTACGTAATTCCTACACTGTCATAACAATGTAGGTTAATTTATATATGTGCGTGTTAATTGTTTTGATTTTAAATTTTTAAATTATTTTCTTTAGATACGTAACTGTTATATTAGGAACCAATGAACCGCTCACACTGTCTTAAAGGTTAACGGTAAAAACAATTCATGGCTGGTAATTATAATGCTGCTTTATTCTTCTGTTAAAAACATTTTAAAACTAATTAGTTAAAATACTAATATGTTCTGTATACTCGATGTAAAAATTCTGAAACATTTAATATAAATTAAACAACCACTGACCGACGTCTAACTATGTTATTGTTCCAATCTTTCTAGAAAACAAAAGCTGCATTTTACCTATTTTAGACATTAAAGTATTGAAAATTAAAAGTTGTGAAAGATATACAACAGAAATAATGAAACATACAGTTAATAGATAAAATAAGAACTAGAGTAAAAAGTAATGATAAACTGTACATTAACATTTCATGTTCAATGCCTATATATGGATATTGTTATATTGTTATATTTAATTGGTTTATCATTCTTACGATTAATAACTGAAAGAAGAATACAGTCAATAATAGACTATAAACATCACTGTAATATTTAAAAGTATCTTCTTTACACTTGGATCTTTTATGTATGATTTATTTCACATTTTACTTAAAGATCGACACCTTTAAGCTAACCCTTACATAAAAACAATAATAATAACTTACAAATCTTAGTGTTTCTTAAGTAAGTTTCTAGACAAATCTAAAAAAGTTTAAGGTAAAAAAAATCATTGTCTTTATACTTGAACGTGTTTGTGTACGTTATTAAAATTGGTTACAAACAAACGTATCCAAGTTTTGTTCTACTTCTGTAGAAATGTATGATTTAAGGGCGGGAAATTTCTGAAAAATATCACATCACAACTTACCTGTAAATAGGTTTCTAGTATTTATTTGTCTTCTGCTATATTCATACTAAGATAAAAACTTCCAGCACGAAAACCAGAGTAAACTCACTAACTAGCACGTAAACTATAAGCGGTAAAAAGTATACAAACATGTTATTCGTAATACAAATTTTATTATTACAATGAAATCTCATAACTTTATATTAGGTTCTACAGCATCATTAATATCATGATAATAGGCCCGACATGGCCAAGCGTGTTAAGGCGTGCGACTCGTAATCTGAGGGTCGCGCGTTTGATCGCCGTCGCGCCAAACATGCTCGCCCTTTCAGCCGTGGGGGAGTTATTATGTGACGGCCAATCCAATTAGTCGTTGGTAAAAGAGTAGCCCAAGAGTTGGCGGTGGATGGTGATGACTAGCTGCCATCCCCGTAGTCTTACACTGCTAAATTAGGGACTGCTAGCATAGATAGCCCTCGAGTAGCTTTGTGCGAAATTCAAAAAACAAACAATCAAGATAATAAAAAAACAGACAACAACTTTTACGATAATAATAACTCTAATGTTTATAAAAAGAAGTAGAAATTACAGATGTTGACAAGAGACATAATTAGAAAACTATCAACATTTCTTGGACTTAGTGTGACAAATATCAGATACAGTTACTAACACGGTTCTAGCTTGTAGTAATTTAAGGAAAATCCTTTTTGGATATCCTGTTTAATACAACTATAAAACCATTGATAGAAGATTCACATCTTCAGTCTATAAGAAAACAGTTCTGTGTTATTAACCATTTAACAATGTACAACACTGTAAAGATACTAAGTAGTTTGTCTTTTTTCGTGTTGTCCCAGGCTGATGTCCATTATCACACAGCTTGCAATACTGTTGGGCCATTGAAAGGAATAGTGGACTCCGTTATAGAATTAGTAGGTCTGGCTGGAGAGAGGATTTCTACTTTAGAAGGTAATATATTTTACTTGAAGTATTTTAGTTAACGGAAAACTTGAACATCGATTAAAGTAATATTTATAACTACATGTTACTTTAGAATGTTAAACATAAATGTTACAATATTATTGTTGGTAACACTGTATGTTCAACTACTTTTCTGTTTCCACATTAAAGTTTTTATCCGTTACTCTTTAGATGTGTTTTCTACAACCACATTTGAACGAACATTTCATCTGATTGTTAATAACAAACAAAACCGATCCTTTCAAAAATCTCTTTGTGTGACACAGACGACGGAATAAAAGCCACCTCAACCAGAAGACTGTGCCAGCATCTATAAAAAACAACGAAACCGAATCAGTGGTGTCTACAAGATTTAGCAACGATTTTGAACCTGTCGATTTCTGTATACTGTGATATGGAGACATCAGGAGGAGGGTGGACAGTAGGTGAACTAAACTTTTTTCATGGTATAGCTTTAGTTAATTGTCAGTTAGTGGATGTTTTCGTGAAACATTTATATAAAAGTTTATATTATTTTCATAGAAGAATAAACTGCTTTGTTATATAAGTTCAGTTATATTAGAGAATTGGAAAATAAGTTTTAGAACCAAATTTACATTTAACAAAAAAACAATTAAGTTTGTTTTATTTTTGTGTCACATTTATTCACTGATTGTTAGGAACAAGTAAAGTTTTTGTTCCAATTTATTTAAAATATTTAAGTTTGTTGTAACGTTTTCCTTTTAAAGTTTTGTCGTATTTCTTCACTGATTCCGTTCATTAATATATGTTATTTTATCATATATAAATATACACTTTATAAGATGCGTTTTCACTTGGTAATCATTTCTTTCTACTTTATTTTTGATACCTATATCAGAATGTGTATTTATATTGAACCTGTTTATGATGATAAACATATAACAGTGTTTAACAACACATTGAACTCTCCTCTGAGTTTGTGTTATAGATTATTTTAAGTTTCTTGAGAAGTTTAAAGCATATTACTTCTTATTCTGAAATCGTCTTTCAAACATAAATTTAGATAATACGTTTCTTATCAGTTAACCGCAAGGAGAGGCAATGGGCTATCTGTGCTCTGACCACCATAGGTTTCGACACATGGTTTTAACAATGTGAAACGCAGACATACAGCTATGTCATTGGGGGTCAAATCATAATAATGAGTTTTGTTTTATTAAAAAAAAACATATCAATACTTTTACAGACAGCTTCCACATATAGTATACAGAATAATGTTGAATAATACAGGAATATATATTTTAAAGTTTCATATTGATAATTATAAAACTTAGTTATCTCTGTATTTCTTATATATTTTCTTATTTCTAGTTGATCCAAAGAAGAGGAGATTATGGAAAGCCATTTGAAAATTTTTACAGATCGTGGGTAGAATACAAAAATGGTTTTGGAAATTTAACCCAGGAGTTTTGGTTAGGTAAAACTTTATATATTTATCTAACAGTGATCAACTACTTATTTCTTTTCATATTATTTAGTATTATTAGATATCGTTAATTATTTACTGTCTTATAAACTATTTATTTATTACACTGGGGAACACTTTTTCAGTAACTTTGAGTTGCATTGGATATTTTAACTGATTCTGAAGGAGTTTTAGGCGCTGATTTCAAATCTGAAATTTATTTTTCTCTACAAGCTCTAGTTTGTATGCAATTTGAGGTTAATAAAATTGTACAAATGTGAACTTGCGTAAACCATTTATAAGCATTTTCACGTCCATTTTTTGAACAGCCACCTTGATAAGTTCCCTGACAACCTGGGGGTTGTGAGTGACGAACAAGGAGAACGATTCCACCAAGATCTAAAGGTCATGGAAGAACGCTACCAAGGGCGCTGGGACAAAAGTATGATGGCTGACTACTGCTGGAGTATTAAACGAGATTGTCCAGATGAAGTGTACAAACGCAAAAGTTACAAACGCAAATTCCTACCTGAATAAAATACACAAACAAATTGATAAGCTATTCCTATAATTTCCTATAATAACGAAACATTATACAATAAATAAAAATGTCAAATTGCATAAAATCTGTAGCTTACAGACAAAAACCGACTTCAGATTTGAAATCAACACACTCAAATTGACTATAGAAAGGTCTTTTTTTAAATGCAACAAAATGAGTTTTCCCCAGTGTTATATACTGCTTCTGTGCCAGGAAATGACATCATCTTCTCGTTGACCAATCAGGACAATATGGTTCTCCGTGTTGATCTGGAAGACTGAAGGAAGTCGTAGATATGCAGAGTATAACGAGTTCTTGGTAAGAAGTGAAAGAGAACTCTATAAAATGAGTTACAAAACGTACAAGGGTGACGCGGGTGAGTTTAAACTTTATTCCAGTATATAACATCTTACAATAGTTATTTAGATGAAAATAAGACCTGTGAAGTTTATCATTGGTCAATAAATAATAAATAAAAATTAAATATATTTTGCAAAATTATATTTTACGTTATACGTGATGATAGACAGACAAGATAGACAGATATTTTTAATATGATTTATTTTTTTATCTGTGTGTAATTATATTTAAGTCGATATTTTATCATAAAGAAATAAAGTAATTTTGATGAATGTTTACGACTGCTATTTTAATCTAATGTGTTTTGAAGAACCTGAAATATATGTGTCATAAATAAATTATTTATTTTTTAAAATTTTATTGTCCACAAGTACTTTATGTAAAATGTGTTAAAAAAACCATAGAATTTTTACATAATATATTTTCTTCTTTTTGTTTCTGTTTTGTTTGTACAATCACTAGAAATTTTCCCCTTCAGATGGCGCCGTGTTAAAATGTTTAACAATATAACGAAGAAACGAAACCAACTTAATACTGACTGTTTTCTACCTGCCAGATTTAACTTGTTTGAATCTTTTCAAGATTTTGGTGTTTCTATAAAATATAACCTAGAACCTTCAATTGTAAGAAAGTTTTTTTCATATTTTCTAAATATTACATCTTTACCTAAATCAATAATATTGCAATAAAAAGTTTCAAATCTCGAATTTTTGTTTTTATCAGAAAACATTTATTAACGTTCCCCATTTCAGGCCGTTTTGTTGTTATAAGTGTAAAGGACAAATAGCAATATTGAAATATTAAGTTTGAGTCGTTCAATAATTGCCGGTAAGTTGTTTTGACTACCTACATTCCTTCTAACCTATCAACGGAATATTGAATAAAGCTGGTGCAAATCATTGAAATAAAAACACATAAATATGTTTTTAAAATTCACACAAATGTATTATAAAATTTATTAACAAACGATTAAAAAACGTTTAAAATCAGTGTCAGTAATGACGGCATTACTACCATACTGAAGAAGTAGAATAATTTTAAAACCAATCTATTTATAGCAATGATTACACTGCATTACAACAGCCACCAGTAAAATGTCTTAAGTTATGGATTTGTATTGATGATAGCAAAGCAGTATATAAACTTTTTTTGTGTCATATAATGAACGTATGTACAAGTATCAAAATAAACCTTTCTTCCAAGAACAGCTCTAGAGGATGTGGGTCAGAGGTACATCCTACTAACCGGAATAGAAGGACCCCATATTTTCGGTAATATAATATTCGTAAAAAGTCAAACATAGATTGTGATTTCAAAATAAAAATACGTTAGTAGGGTTTTGGATGTATAAAATGAATGGTATTGTTAAATATCCAGACTGTAGCCATGTTAGCTACTTCATGAAATAAACTGAGTAACGTTAGTGGTTACCAAACATTAATAGATAATTGTAAATATTTTACACACGTGAAAGAACCTTAATTAATAGTACCGAAGAAAATCGTAGAATATTCTATATTTGGATATTATATTACACATGTCTTCTTTATACTTAACTAATAATAATAAGTGTAACAAATACAGTAAGAAAGATATTTCGTTAAATATTCTAAGCTACAGTATAGTAATTTTGTACACACGCAAATATTAAAAAAAAAAACGCAGTAACAATAACGTAGTCCATTTGTTCCATAAATGATTTGGAAATAACATATTTAAAATAATTCCCGTGGGTCTTAGGAATAGTTCAAGGAGAACTCACAAGGAAGTCTTGAAAATAAACTGTTGAGATAACTGCTGGCTGTGATCAAATTATTTGACGAAATTCTGGCTCATCCTTCATCTTCTTACATGCAAATATAACTGTGCTAAGTAACAATATTTAATTTTATATTATTTTTATTCACTATTATTACATACAAAAATATTTATAATCATTTCTAATTCCAAATTAAAGTTCTGATGTTAGGTATTGCAATTAACCTTGGGCCCTGTGTGTTAGTACATTCAGTTCTACAGAATCTATTTTGTAGTTAAATTATAGGTTTCACTGATTCATGTGATTAAATATCTATATATACTTAAACGGAATACAATTTTGGAACCATTGTTTCACAACAAATAATTAGTGAAATATCACTAGCCACAAATAAACTTATATTTTTCCGGTGTAATATAACATCATATACAGCAATGACGAAGAAGAAGAAAAGTATGGTAGTCATTTTAATTTTAAAATGTTCCAAACTGAATTGAATTATTTAATTTTCTGTGGCTCTTCCTAGGCTTAAACTACCCAGACTTGCAATATATATATATCCAGTACTTTATTATTTATTATCATTATTTTTTTAACCATTCATTCCTATTACATGAACACAGTGATCATTTTGCGTGCCCTATATCTAAGAGAAAAAAAAAAAACTTCCTTAAGTTAACAACTTAAGGGTATCCACCTATAATTATGTCTTAATATTTTTCCCATGTATTTACTCTAATGTGTAATACCAGCTAATACCGGTAGCATTTATCTTATCTTCTGTGAAATACAGTCCGTTTAAGTTAGAATGATAGAATGAATTGTACCACCATCCACCTTTGTAGGTTTGAGCACAAATACCGCTGTTGTTATCGTTGTCTTTATCCTTGGAACTAAACATCATGTTATTGTGGTGAGCGAGAAAATTTCCTGAAAACATAAACAACTGATGTCGGATGTTATATACTAGAATAAAGTTTAAACTCACCCTCGTCACCCTTGTACGTTTTGTAACTCATTTTATAGAGTTCTATTTCACTTCTTACCAAGAACTCGTCATACTCTGCATATCCTCGATATAATTATCCTTGATAATCCTCCGAGGCCCAGCATGTCCAGATCATTAAGGCGCACGACTCGTAATCTGAGGAAAGTGAGGTTGAATCCCGGTCGCACCAAACATGCTCGCCATTACAACCATGGGGGCGTTATAATGTGATGGTCAATTTAACTATCAGTTGGTAAATAATCTAGAATGAAATGATTACCAATTGAAAACATGTCTCAAAAACTCTGAAAATAAACGTGATAATTCAAATAGTTTAATGAAAAGTACAATAAACAGTTACAAGCTATTCGAAATAATCAGGTATTTAATAAAATAGTTTTTGATGTTGTAAAGTTCCTTAATTCCAAATAAATTTTCATTAAAAATAAAGATCCCCTTTTATACAAAGTTCAGTTCACCTACCGTCCACCCTCCTCCTGACGTCTCCATATCACAGTATGCAGAGATCCACTGGTTCATAAACCGTGGATGAATCTTGTAGACACCACTGGTTCGGTTTATTGTTGTTTATAGATACAGGCAGAGTCTTTTTGGTAGAGGAGGCTTTTGTTCTGTCGTCTGTGTCACACAAAGAAATTGTTGAAAGGATCGGTTTTCTTAGTCATTAAAAATCAATTAAAATGTTCGTTCAAGTGTGGTTGTAGAACAAAAACATTGTAGCATTTAGATTTAACATTCTAACTTGACAAATAGTTATTTTTTATATGTTCATTTAATCGATGTTCAAGTTTTCCGTAAACTTAAATACTTCAGGTTAAATATTTACCTTTTAAAGTTGAAATTCTCTCTCTAGCCAGATCTACTAATTCTATAATGGAGTCCACTATTCCTTTCAGTGACCCTACAGTATTACAAGCTGTGTGATGATGGGCATTGGCCTGGGTCAACACGATGAAAGACAAAACACCTAATATCTTTACAGTGTTGTACATTGTTAAATGATTTTATAGCTATATTAAACAGCATATCCAAAATGGGATTTCCTTAAATTACTACAACTTAGAAACGTGTTAGTAACTGAATCTGATGATTTTAACACTGAGTCCGACAAAGGTTTATAGTTTTCTAAATATAGTTCCAGTCAACATCTACAATTTTTCGCTTTTTTAAATATATATACTGGAGGCGTTATTGGCGTAAGAGTTGTTGTCTGTTGTTAATAACTGTCATGGTAATGACACTATAGAACTGTGAGGGTCAATTAAAAACAATAATGTTTGATATGTAATTATTTGAAAATGTGTTTCTCTTAAAATTAAATGTTTTAACTTAGAGTCCACATAAACAGTACTTACTTTGCAAAAGGAAATAAATATTTCTTTAGGAAAAAATGTCTACAATCTTTTGGTTTATAGTGTTATAGATATTCGTTATATACATATATAATATTGTTATAGAACATTCTTAAACAAAATATCTTTTAATAGGAAAAACTCAGTGTAAAATGGAAAATCTGTATAATAGATAACTAAAAGTGTTTGTTTGTTTTACTGAAGGAGGCTTACTTTGTTCGTCGTGTTATAGGAGGCTTACTTCTTTGTTTTATCATAGGAAGCTTACTTCTTGTTTTTTTTTGTTTTTTTAATTTCGCACAAAGCTACTCGAGGGCTATCTGTGCTAGCCGTCCCTAATTTAGTAGTGTAAGACTAGAGGGAAGGCAGCTAGTCGTCACCACCCACCGTCAACTCTTGGACAACTCTTTTACCAATGATTAGTGGGATTGACCGTCTCATTATAACGCCACTACGGCTGAAAGGGCGAGCATGTTTGGCGCGACGGGGATGCAAACCCGCGATCCTTAGATTACGAGTCACACGCTTTAACACGCTTGGCCATGTCAGGCCTTCTTTGTTTTGTTGTACAGAATCTTACTTTGTTTTATTGTAGGAGGCTTACTTATTTGTTTGTTTTGTTGTAGGAAGCTCACTTATTAGCTTGTTTTGTTGTAGGAAGATTACTTCTTTGTTTGTTTTGTTGTAGGAGGCTTACGTCTTTCTATGTTTTATTGTATGAAGCTTACTTTTTTGATCGTCTTGTTGTAGGAGGGTTGTTTGTCTTTATTTATAAGTGATAGCCTACAAGAAGAGGCAGCTACTTATCACCTCTCACCGTCAACTATTGGAGTACTCTTTTACCAACGATTAGTGGAATTGACTGAATATTATAACGCCCCCATCGGTGAAAGTGCGATCATGTTTGATGTGATAAGAATTACGAGTCGAACGTAAAGATGAATCTCAAAATAACCCAAATCAGTTTCATAAGTTAATATTTAGTTGGAATTCCCTTTGGTTTCAGAACTCTTTGACATCAACGTGACATGTCTTCAATGAGTTTGAACAGATGTTGTTGGGTGATTGACTGTTATCCTTCTTTGAGTACTTTAAAATGTTTATCTTCCATGTTTGGTTTGTGATCGTTAGTTAATCGGTTTAACTCAGCTCATAAATTTTCAATCGGATTGATTGACTTGGCAATAACATAACATTAATTCTCCTATTTCTATGATATATTTTAATGACTCCACAATTGCAGAGAAACTTGTTTGACCATTTTGTAGGCTGATTAGAATAATAAGAAACACGGCAGGTGTTTAACACTATTTATAATAAAATGTAACTAAAATCAATAACAGTTCATATATTTACCGAAGCCAGTGTTAAATTAGGATTTGACCAGATCTTGTTGGGTGTTTTCTAAATAACATATAGTTTTACGCATTTTTGTATTATCTAACAAAAATGTATAAAACCTACCAACATTTTCCAGGGGAGGGAGTTTTCTTCTAATACCAATTTATTTACTTTATATTTTTTTGTACAATGTTTCCATATTTCTTCATCTTGAACTTTAAATTTCTACATATGTGGTCAATGTCAGTTTTACTACATACACAAAGAATTCTGTAAATCACAGATTTATTAATTTCTTCTATTCTATCTTTTGTACCCGTACGAAAACAGTTTAAGGTACAACACGTACAGAATATTCCACACATTATATGTTTGTTTTTATTACATCACCTATTCCTGTAGATAAAGTTTGAACATACGACAAACAAACAGTCATGTTATTTACTTTACATTTTATTTGTAATTTTGTGCATTTGATGTTAAATTATAGGTTTCACCGTTCGCCATAATTAATGTTTTAAGTTTAATATTGTGTGAAAACTATTAATAAAAATCACCATATCTTTACTGATGTTACATTATTTTACAATTATGTATCTGAAATAAACATACTATCGACACATCTGTTTTAAAATACTGTTTATTATGTTTTAGTTTAGTTTATTATTTTGTTTATTAATTTTAATTTAATCAACAAACAAATCGATTTTCGATCATTAGAAATAAAACAGTGTATGTTACCACATTCTTCTACAAGAACCTGACGGTTTTACTGGATGAATATAAATACTAACTGTAATATCTTTTGAAATTATTTTGTTACCATCGTTACACATGTTGTAAATATTTGACATTATAATAAATTCTGTATTAAATAATATTCATTCACGGTGTGATTTAACTTGTAAACTTTCTTGGTGGTCTGTCTGTCCAAATGAATGAAATATATTAATATTACTATACGGCATTCTATAGTTATATTAGATTGTCCAGAAATAAAGCCGGAATTATCACGTTCACATTTAGAAGCTTTGAATATTGATTAACGTATCGTTGGTTGGTTTAATCAATGTTTGTCGCTTACAAGATGTCTTAATTGTTTGCTGTTTCAACTCTACTAAGAGTAAGTTTCGCAACCCCAAGGCAGCATGAAAAGAAGGGCGTCTGTCTGATTTTTTTCTCTACGACTTGAAACTTGGATGAAAAAACTACAGAAACTACACGGAACATCAACCAGGCATTCTGCCATAGATCTGTTACTGAACGTACAGGTTTTAGCATGGAGATAAAAGTCTTGAAGACCACGAAGGTCGTGGAAAGAAGCCTTCCTTAGATGAAATAAGGAAACCAGTTGAGACAGATCCTCGCAAAGCAGTTTGTAAGCTTGCAGAGACACAAGCAGATCAAGCACTGCCAACCTCATAAGTGCGATTGAAAGAGAATAAAAGTTGTATAAGTGGGTTCTGCATGAGCTGACTGAAGATCAACAAAATCGGCGCTATGAGACCTGTCCAGGATGACGCTCTAAAATTGAAATAAGTGGGAATCGAGGTGCTGCCTCATCCACCTTATTCTCCAGACCTTTCCCTTACAGGTTTTCATTTTTCAAGCACTTTGAGAATTTTTTAAACAATAAACGCTTTCAAAACCAGTCAGCTGCAGAAGAAGCTTTCAAGAAGTTCATTGATCATAGAAACTCCGATTTTTACAGCAGGAGCATAAATAGCATCGTTACATGTTGGCAAAAGTCTTTTGAAGCAAATGGTCCTTACTTTGATTAAAGCATGTTTTATAAGACTAATTTATACTTTTCCAAACTTAGCAATTCAAAACAACTTTTCTTCTGAACAAACTTGCCTAAATGACACACAAACATCCATGTCTCTAGGTGAACGGGTTCTATCACATAATTGTACGCCGTTACAACTACAGAATCAACCTTCAACAGTAACGTGCAGACAACAGACGCAGACGTTTCTACAAAGTGGGTTACACCATGCTGTTGTTTAAAGTTAGCAATAATGTTATTGAAACATGGAAGTTGCAATGAAAACAAAACTAACAGATTATCAAACAGAATTTTATAATATCCTACAGACGTGTGTTTATGAATAATTCTACTTTTAAACTAAAACAAATAGATGTCGAAAATTCAGTAATAAATGAGTTAATTTCTCCAAAAACTAAAATTTCATTTCAACATGTATGTTATGAATAATAATATAGAACCTAAATAAATTTTATCTGTGTCTAACGGTTTTCACTAAGTTATGAAATACCTTCATTTGTAGTCAGTCCAAAACATGTTTCGATACCCGTAATTTACACAAGACAGTGTAGCTTAACATCACAACAAACCAACCGAACTTGTTATTACGATATGAACCTTTTCATATTTACAACACCTCTATATTAACTTACTCTTGTAACATTCATTATTATGAAACGTTTTAGTTTTAGAAGAGAACGTTAACAATTAAAATTATCTACAATTTAAACATCAGATAATTTTTCATCTTTACTTTAAAGTTTTGTATTATCTTAAATATCATTAGTCTATGATTGTGAAAATTAATATAACAATAAATATGTTGTTTATATACTAAGGGATATTTTAACGTGATAAGTAACTTGAATTATCTGATTATTTTTAAATTTAATTCCATTTGATATTGTAAATCTTTTTATACAGCGCCGTCTGAAGGAAGACAGTCATGTTTATTATTTGAACTCATAATTTATGTCACAGACGTGACACAAACAGAACAGAACATATCGAATATGAACTACAAAGTTATCAAACTTTCGTTTAGTTATTTTACAACATGAAAATTTTATGTAACTTTAACTAACGTAAATTATATAGATTATATCGCAAAGATATTGTAACGAGTTAAGTAACATAAATTATCTGATTATTTATGAAATTTAATTTTGTAAGATTTTATATTTGATAAAGTTTTCAACATTTGCATGAAAATAAGCATTTAACAAACAAAACAAACAATCTTTGTATTTTTATTTATTTACCAAAAATAAACTCCACTGGTCCTATTTTCATCTCGCTTGTCTTTAGTGTAATATGTCCACTTTTCCACTCATACCAGGTAATATCGGTAAAATCTACCTCATCTTCAGTGTAATACAAACCATTTAAGTTACAACGATGACATGAATTATACACCATCCGCCTTTGTGATTATGAGCACAACTTCCGCTGTATTTATCGTTGTCTTTATTCTTGGTACTGAACATCATATTGTGGTGGGGAGCAAGAGAAT
>NC_134837.1:120910865-121004537 GCF_004210375.1 Tachypleus tridentatus
CTACTAACGTATTTTTATTTTGAAATCACAATCGATGTTTGACTTTTTACCTATATTATATTACCGAAAATATGGGGTCCTTCTATTCCGGTTAGTAGGATGTACCTCTGACCCACATCCTCTAGAGCTGTTCTTGGAAGAAAGGTTTATTTTGATACTTGTACATACGTTCATTATATGACACAAGAAAATTTTTATACAACTTTGCTATCATCAATACAAATCCATAACTTAAGACATTTTACTGGTGGCTGTTGTAATGCAGTGTAATCATTGCTATAAATAGATTGGTTTTAAAATTATTCTACTTCTTCAGGATGGTAGTAATGCCGTCATTACTGACACTGATTTTAAACGTTTTGAATCGTTTGTTAATAAATATTATAATAAATTTGTGTGAATTTTAAAACGTATTTATGTGTTTTTTGTTTCAATGATTTACACCAGCTTCACTCAATATTCCGTTGATAGGTTACAAGGAATGTAGGTAGTCAAAACGACTCAAACTTAATATTTCAATATTGCTATTTGACCTTTACACTTATAACAACGAAACGGCCTGAAATGGGGAACATTAATAAATGTTTTCTGATAATAACAAAAATTCGAGATTTTTTGCAATATTCTTGATTTAGGTAAAGATGTAATATTTAGAAAATATGAAAAAAACTTTCTTACAATTGAAGGTTCTAGGTTATATTTTATAGAAACACCAAAATCTTTAAAAGATTCAAACAAGTTAAATCTGGCAGGTAGAAAACAGTCAGTATTAAGTTGGTTTCGTTTCTTCGTTATATTGTTAAACATTTTAACACGGCGCCATCTGAAGGTGAAAATTTCTAGTGATTGTACAAACAAAACAGAAACAAAAGAAGAAAATATATTATGTAAAAATTCTATGGTTTTTTAAACACATTTTATATAAAGTACTTGTGGACAATAAAACTTAAAAAATAAATTATTTATTTATGACACATATATTTCAGGTTCTTCAGAACACATTAGAATAAAATAGCAGTCGTAAACATTCACCAAAATTACTTTATTTCTTTGTGGTAAAATATCGACTTAAATATAATTACACACAGATAAAAAATAAATCATATTAAAAATATCTGTCTATCTTGTCTGTCTATCATCACGTATAACGTAAAATATAATTTTGCAAAATATATTTAATTTTTATTTATTATTTATTGACCTATGATAAACTTCACAGGTCTTATTTTCATTTTGCTTGACTTTAGTGTAACGTGTTTACTTTTCCAATCATACCATGTAATACCAGTTGTATCTACCTTATCTTCTGTGTAATACAAACCATTTAGGTTACAACGATGACATGAATTATACCACCATCCGCCTTTATGGTTTTGGGCACAACTACCGCTGTTTTTATCGTTGTCTTTATCCTTAGCACTAAACATCATGTTGTTGTGAACAGCTAGAGAATTTCCTAAAATAATATGAAAATACTTAATAAATAATATATAAACAAATAATGTAAGATGTTATATCCTGGAATAAAGTTTGAACTCACCCGCGTCACCCTTGTACGTTTTGTAACTCATTTTATAGAGTTCTCTTTCACTTCGCACCAAGAACTCTGCATATCTACGACTTCCTTCAAAGTCTTCCAGATCAACAAGGAGCACCATGTTGTCCTGATTGGTCAACGAGAAGATGATATCATTTCCTGGCACAGAAGCAGTAATTAATAAATGAATAGTTGATAACACAGTAAGTAATTAATTATATCAAATTATAGTAAATAACACAAAAAGATATAAGTAGTTGATCACTGCTAGATAAATATATAAGGTTTTACCTAACCAAAACTCCTGGGTTAAATTTCCAAAACCATTTTTGTATTCTACCCACGATCTGTAAAATTTTGAAATGGTTTTCCATAATCTCCTCTTCTTTGAATCAGTTATAAATAAGAAAATCAATCAGAAATACTGAAGTAACTAAGTTTTATAATTATCAATATGAAACTTTAAAATATATATTCCTGTATTATTCAACATTATTCTGTACAAAATATGTGGAATCTGTCTGCAAAAATATTGATATGTATTTTATTTAAAACAAAATTCATTATTATGATTTGATCTCCAATGACACAGTGGTATGTCTGCGTCTTACATTGTTAAAACGATGTGTCGAAACCCATGGTGGTCAGAGCACAGATAGCCCATTGCCTATCTTTGCGATTAACTCATAAGAAACGTATGATTGCTGAAAGGATCGGTTTTGTTTGTTATTAACAATCGGTAGAAATGTTCGTTCAAATGTGGTTGTAGAAAACACATCTAAACAGTAACGGATAAAACTTTAATGTGGAAACAGAAAAGTAGTTGAACATACAGTGTTACCAACAATAATATTGTAACATTTATGTTTAACATTCTAACGTAACATGTAGTTATAAATATTAATTTACTCGATGTTCAAGTTTTCCATTAACTAAAATACTTCAAGTAAAATATATTACCTTCTAAAGTAGAAATCCTCTCTCTAGCCAGATCTACTAATTCTGTAACGGAGTCCACTATTCTTTTTAGTGACCCAATAGTATCACAAGCTGTGTGATGATGGACATCAGACTAGGTCAACACGAAGAAAGACAAAATACTTAGTATCTTTACAGCGTTGTACATTGTTAAATGGTTAATAACACAGAACTGTTTTCTTATAGACTGAAGATGTGAATCTCCTATCAATGGTTTTATAGTTGTATTAAACAGGATATCCAAAAAGGGTTTTCCTTAAATTACTACAAGTTAGAACCGTGTTAGTAACTGTATCTGATGTTTGTCACACTAAGTCCAAGAAATATTTATAGTTTTCTAGTTATGGTTCTTGTCAACATCTGTAATTTCTACTTCTTTTTATAAACATTAGAGTTATTATTATCGTAAAAGTTGTTGTCTGTTTTTTTATTATCTTGATTGTTTGTTTTTGAATTTCGCCCAAAGCTACTCGAGGGCTATCTATGCTAGCCGTCCCTAATTTAGCAGTGTAAGACTACGGGGATGGCAGCTAGTCATCACCATCCACCGCCAACTCTTGGGCTACTCTTTACCAACGACTAATTGATTGGCCGTCACATAATAACTCCCCCACGGCTGAAAGGGCGAGCATGTTTGGCGCGACGGCGATCAAACGCGCGACCCTCAGATTACGAGTCGCACGCCTTAACACGCTTGGCCAAGTCGGGCGTATTATCATGATATTAATGATGCTGTAGAACTTAATATAAAGTTATGAGATTTCATTGTAAAAATAAAATTTGTATTACGAAGAACATGTTTGTATATTTTTACCGCTTATAGTTTACGTGCTAGTTAGTGAGTTTACTTTGGTTTTCGTGCTGGAAGTTTTTATCTTAGTATGAATATAGCAGAAGACAAATAAGTACTATAAACCTATTTACACGTAAGATGTGATGTGATATTTTCCAGAATTTTCCCGCCCTTAAATCATACATTTCTACAGAAGTAGAACAAAAACTTGGATACGTTTGTTTGTAACCAATTTTAATAACGTACACAAACACGTTCAAGCATAAAGACTGTGATTTTTTTACCTTAAATTTTTTTTAGATTTGTCTAGAAACTTACTTAAGAAACACTAAGATTTGTAGGTTATTATTATTATTTTTATGTTAGGGTTAGCTTAAAGGTGTCGATCTTTAAATAAAATGTGAAATAAATCATACATAAAAAGATCCAAGTGTAAACAAGATACTTTTAAATATTACAGTGATATTTATAATCTATTAATGACTGTATTCTTCTTTCAGTTATTAATCGTAAGATGGAAAAGCCAATTAAATATAACAATATAACAATATCTATACATAGTCATTGAACCTGAAATGTTAAAGTACAGTTTATCGTTACTTTCTACTGTAGTTCTTATTTTATCTATTAACTGTATGTTTCATTATTTCTGTTCTATGTCTTTCACAACTTTTAATTTTCAATATTTAATGTCTTTAAAAATAGGTGGCAGTTCATGTAAAAAGTATCTGAAATGTCAATAAATTATCTGACTTATTTTAAAAATTAATAATTTCACAATTATCATACATAGAACACTTGTTTTATTTAACTTCACGAACAACTTATAAGGTTTTCCCTCTTTTCCGTTGTTGCACTACACTAAAGTTCGGACGAACAGAAAGATGGTTTAGTATTTTATCAAACAACATGAACAGTTTATCAGTAGATTCACGTAATCAGAGATTAACAATTTCCAAATTGAACAGTCCACATAAGTGGTTGCAAAAATCAGCCTCCCATCGAGTGCAAAAAATCTACGCCCTTGATTACAAACAATTAACAAATATTAAATTATTATAATTTATTCAGAGTAGAGAAACGTTTGAAATTATTTTTATAAATATATTAAAACTGGAAATACGACAACAAAAACTGAATTTAAAATATAATTCTAATTCGTAGGTACAGATTTACCTGAATTAAAGTATTGGAGTTGTTACAAAATTTGTCAAAAATTCTTTAGGCGACAAAGTCGGGGTGATCTGTTTCTGATATACTTTTATAGCATTTCTCTGTAGTTTAAACATAAAAACCCAATGTCAGAAACAACCAAAGGTAACTTATTAATAGAATTACAGTACTGTAAAAGATTTTATAACCAACGTGTTAGAAATAAAGATATATACTAGTGGATATATTGGAGAAAAAAATAAACACGTCTTTCATTGATATAAAATTATAAAAGGTTCTCTTTTTTCACACTAATCTATTCAATCATTTACATATAAGTTAATAGTAAAACAGTTGTTTATATTAAGTGTAACTAGATTTTTAGAATCATATTACACAGTGAATCTATGAAAAATTTGAACAAATTTTAGTAGCAGTAAAACACATATAATAATTATTCATAACACAGTAATAATACGAGCTTAAAAGTTTCCTTAATATGTCTTACTCATTATCAAAATAATACATGTATACTACAACAATATTTAATTACTTGTCAATACACCAGTGTAACCACAATAGAAACCTGAAGTATTGCTATGGTAACTATAACTATAATATAGTACAAGTGTAATAACTACATGTAATTACCACAAAGTAACCGGAGGAAGAGATTTAAAGTGTAACTAATGAGATTAACCGTAACACACACAACAAACAAGAAAATAAAAGTAACTAGGAGAACTTTATTATACATTCTGTCAGTTTTATGGTGATATTAACGACTGTTGGTGAAGAACCAGACTGAAATTATACCGTACCGACAGATGCTCATCCAGACTGTATTACCACAACTGCTGATTTATAAAATAATTAATGAACAAATGTAGAAAGGTTAATGCACATATGTCACGTATTGTCACAGCTACAATTTCTCAATACGTGTTATTATGTCTTCTTCATTTTCTCTGTTGAATGTGTTATTATCTAAACATAAATAAAAAACTAACGAACATTTTTCCACGTAACGTTACATTAAAATATTTGTTTTTCCTGTTTAATACATGAATACAATATCAGTAGAGAAACATTCTTGTAAAAATGAATACTTTAGGGTCTATAAATATGTTTAAAAGTTAACAAGTCATGTTTAACATTAACATTAAAATTATTAACTGTAGACAACAACTCTTACAGTAATAATAACTCCAGTGTTTATAAAAAGAAGCGGAAAATTCAGATGTTGATAAGAAACATATTTAGAAATCTATAAACATGTCTTGGAACTCAGAGTGAAAAACATCAGATACAGTTACTAACACGGTTCTAACTTGCGGTAATTTAAAGAAAACCTTTTTTTTGGATATCCTGTTTAATACAACTATAAAACCACTGATGAAAGATTCACATATTCGGTCTATAAGAAACCAGTTTTGTGTTATTAACCATTTAACAATGTACAACACTGTGAAGATATTAAGTATTTTGTCTTTCTTCGTGTTGACCCAGGCTAATGTCCGTCATCAAACAGCTTGTAATACTGTTGGATCACTGAAAGGAATAGTGGACTCAGTTACAGAATTAGTAGATCTGGCTAGAAACAGGATTTCTACTTTAGAAGGTAATATATTTTACTTGAAGTATTTTATATAACGTAAAACATGAACATTGACAATAGGAACATCTAAAATAACTATTTGTCAAGTTAGAATGTTAAGCCTAAATCTTATAATGTTGTTCTTCGTACTAATATATGTTGAACTACTCTTATGTTTCCTCATTAAAGTTTTTATCCGTTACTCTTTAGATGCGTTTTCTACAACCACACTTGAACGAACATTTTCACCGCTTAGTAATGATAAGCAAAACCGATCTTTTCAACAATCGCTTTGTGTAACACAAACGACGGAACAAAAACCACCTCTACCAGAAGACTGTGCCAGTATCTATAAACAACAACTTAACCGAACCAGTGGTGTCTACAAGATTCAGCCTCAGTTTTGAACCAGTCTATTTCTGTATACTGTGATATGGAGACATCAGGAGGAGGGTGGACGGTAGGTGAACTAAACTTTGTTTCGTTTTGTAGCTTTATTTAATTCTGGGTTAATGGATGTTTTCGTGAAACATTTAATTAAACGTTTGCCATTATTTTCAGAGAAGAATAATCTGGTTTGTTATATAAATTCAATTATTTAGAAGATATGGAAAATAAGTTTCAGAACCAAATCCACAATAAAAAATAAATAAATATTGAAGTATATTAAGAACTTGTAACTTTTTCTTTTAAATTTTTATCATATTTCTTCACTGATTCCGTTCGTTAATATATGTTATTTTATCATATTTAAATATAAAGCTTATAACACAGGTTTTCATTAGATAATCATTTCATCCAGTTTGTTTATATATATATATATATATCAGAATGTGTATCTGTGTTCAATATGAGATTTTCTACATGATAATAAACATATAAGTGTTTAATATAACAAAGAAATCCACTCTGAAGTTTATGTTATTGATTATTTTAAGATTCTTGAGAGATTGAAAGCATATTACTTCTTATTCTAAAATCGTCTTTCGAACATAAATTTATATCATACGTGTGTTACGAAATAGAGTTTGTAACAATGTGAGACCGCAAACATACCGCTATGTCATTGGGGACCAAATCATAATAATGAGTTTTGTGTTAATTAAGAAACGTATCGATATCTTTAGAGACAGTTTCCACATATTTTGTACAGAATAATGTTGAATAATACAGGAATATATATTTTGAAGTTTCATTTTAATACTTATAAAACTTTGTTATCTCAGTATTTATTATTGATTTTCTTATTTGTAGTTGATTCAAAGAAGAGGAGATTATGGAAAACCATTTGAAAATTTTTACAGATCGTGGGTGGAATACAAAAATGGTTTTGGAAATTTAACCCAGGAGTTTTGGTTAGGTAAAACATTATACATTTATGTAACATAATCAACTAGTTATTTTTTCATGATAATTTATATTAGTTGATATAGTTAATTATTTACTATGTTATAAACTATTTATTTATTATATACTGCTTCTGTGCTAGGAAATGACATCATCTTCTCGTTGACCAATCAGGACAATATGGTGCTCCGTGTTGATCTGGAAGACTTTGAAGGAAGTCGAAGATATGCAGAGCATGACGAGTTCTTAGTACGAAGTGAAAGAGAACTCTATAAAATGAGTTACAAAACGTACAAGGGTGACGCGGGTGAGTTTAGACTTTATTCCAGTATATAACATTCCACATTAGTTGTTTATATATTATTTATTAATTATTTCAACATTATTTCAGGAAATTCTCTCGCTCACCACAACCACATGATGTTCAGTACCAAGGATAAAGACAACGATAAAAACAACGGTATTTGTGCTGTAATCAATAAAGGTGGATGGTGGTACAATAACTGTCACAATTCCAACCTAAACGGTTTGTATTACACAGAAGATAAGGTAGATTCTACCGGTGTTACCTGGCACGAGTGGAAAAGTAAACACAGTACACTAAAGACAAGCGAGATGAAAATAAGACCTGTGGAGTTTGTTATTGGTAAATAAGTAATAAATAAAATCTAAATATATTATGCAAAATTGTATTTTATGTCATAAGTCATGATAAACAGATAATATAAAGAAATAGTCTTAACATGTTTTATTTTTCTTTGTGTGTAATTATATTTAAGTGGATATTTTACCATAAAGAAATAAAGTAATTTTGATGAACGTTTACGATTGAATTTATACATAACATACACTGTTCCGTTTCTGTTTAGTTTCTACAATCAATAAATCTTTTCACTTCAGATGGCGCTGTGTTAAAAGGCTTAAAAATATCACGATTCGACACAGCACCTGTATTATTTCAGAGATACTTTACGTTGTAACTTAGACACTTCAATTTATACGAACTTATTCATCAGCAAATAGCCTCCAAACAATACTGAATCTGTCTTGTGATTACATATCATTAATTATATATAATAAGAAACAACGACCTGTAATTAATTTTGATAACAAACGATCATTCTCTAAAATAAACAATTTAACTGAAATCATCAAGATAAATATTTCTGAAAGTTACATTTTATCTGAATCAATAATTCAGACTTTTAAAACCCATAATTTATGTTGTTATTAGTAAACAATTATTAATGTTAACATAGAAAAATAAAACTACATAAAACAACCAACATTTCTTGTTAAACAACATACGAGTGTCTTATGTTTCTATCCTGTACGATGGTGCTCTATCGTATAACATTTGTCATATATTTTCAAAACAGGCGTGGCCCGATTGTTTGAGTGCCGAACTGTTGTTCCGTTATTTATTTTAAGTTTCCTGATATGTTGAGAGTATATTACTTCTTATTTTAAAATAATCTTTCACACATTAATTCAGATTATACGTTGTTTGAAAGTTCGTCAAACAAAAATGTGAATCGTTATGAAAGTTACTCTTTAATATGTTTTTATTTTTACATAAATGTATCACAAACACAACGGCTCAAAACGTTTGTAATTAGTGTCAGTAATGCTGGTGTTACTATGTTTAAAATCATAAATTATTTTACAAATGACGTTTCAATATGTCAAAATACCAATATTGAATACTAATACAGAATTAAAGAAAATATGAAAAAGATTAAACTAATGACATCACCACCACTGTTTATTAAAATCCGTATTCAGTTTCCATGGTACTACGTACAAGATGATTTATTTTAATTTCACAGAAGATGAGTGCTTTTAAAAGCTATGTACAGAAAGTTTAGCTTATATATACATATTTATATTTTATTGGTTTAGTTAAATTATATCAGTGAAACAATGAAATTATGAAACAGTCCTCATGATATTCAATAATTTGTCGAAGAAAAACATTTACTCTCCAAAATAGCAATTTCTGTTTGTTTTTCCGCCAGAGGTCCACAGTATATCAAAGTGAATTAGACTGTCCTACATAATAATCGATCATAGACATTAACCTTATCCAAGAATAAATTAATTTATAGTCACGTATTATACATTGTATAATATAACAAGTGAACTTATAGACACTGAAGATGTCATGTTTATAATACGAAATTTATACAAAATGTACAAAATATTTAATACAGGTAGAGGTTCTGTAGAAAATAACATTTTGTTCTGGACCTGAAACATTGTAGAGACAAAACACTTTTGTATCATATTTTGTAAGACCATTAGATTGTTACAGTATTATCATTTTATTATAAATCGTTTACCAATATCAATAAATTTTATAATTTTAAAACCTATCTATTCACAGGAATAATTCAACAACATTTTAACAGTCAGCAGTGAAATATTTCAAGTTCTGGACTTGTGTTGATGAAAGCACAGCAGTATAGAAAATTTATTGTGTCATATAATGAACATTTGTACAAGTATCAATATAAATATTCTTTTCCAACAAGAGCTCTAGAGTATGTAGGTTAAAGATACATCTTCCTACCTGGTATAGAGTCACCCACATATCCTCGACAGTATATTATAGCAAAAAAGACAAACATAACGTGTGATATCAGAACAAAAATACATCAGGTGCTTGTTTGGATGTATAAAAGTTATGGTAATGTTAGATATCTTCTCCGTAACCATCTTTGTTAATTTTTTATCTTTGTTTGCGAATTTCGCATAAAGCTACACGAAGATTATGTATGCTAGTGGGCTATTCTTTTATTAAAGAACATTGGGATTGACCGTAACATTATAACTTCCTCACGGCTGAAATGGTAAGTATATTTGATATTACGGGGACTCGATTCCGTGACCTTCAGATTACAAGTCGAGTGCCTTAACCACCTGGCCGTGCCGGACCTAGTGGTTAAAGCATAAGTTAAACTGTATTATGTTAGAGGTTACCGAACATTAATGTAAAATAGTAAATATTCTACACACATGACAGAACCTTAGCCATTGGTACTGAATAAAATCGTGGAATATTATATTACACTTGTGTTCCGCATACCGAAAAAATAATAACTGCAGGAAATGTAGTTGATAAGATATTTCGTAAAATATTCTACACCTAATAGCTAAAAAATTAAAAACGACAGTAAGAAAAAAGTATTCCACTTCTTCAGTGAATGTTCTGAAAAGAGATATAAGTAATACCATAAATCGCAGTAATAGTTAAAGTACTGCTCACTAGTGGTCGCTGTTCTGGAAGGCCTGAAATTATTGTGCTTTTAAGATCGTCACTTGTGATCAAATTATTTGATAGTTCTGGCTTATCTATATCTTTTTACCTGAGATTATAGCTACACTAAGTAACAAGGTTTGATGCTATATTACTATTATCTAACATTATTCGTTTCAAAACAAGTTATATCAATTTCTAATTGAAATATAAAATTCTGACATTAAGGTTAGTAAGTAGGCTTTGGCCTATCATGCTAGTACTCAATTAACCCTAATAAATGTAAAACTTTCCGTTCACCGATTCGTTTCACCAGGTTTCACTAATTCGTATGACTGAAACGGTAATATATATATACGGTTAAAGGGAATACAATGTTGAAATAAATATTACACAATAAATGATTATTGAAACATGACCAACCCTGAACAAACTCTACATATGTTCCGATGTAATATAATGCCACACACAGCAGTGACTGAGAAGATTCCTACCTAAATTAATTAATTACAATACTGTGGCTTCTTCTAAACCTAAATTATCCAGAAATAGAAAATATACGTCCGATACTTTCCTATTACTAGACCTAGACCAGCTTCCTTGTTTAATATTATATTTTTTCTACTTTTATTTCTACTTATATTAAATTCAACTTTCTACTCTACCTGATTTATCAATTTAACATTACTTTCGTCTCTAACATGAGACGTGTCTACCGTGTGTTCTACTAAAGCTAGTTTATTTTGTATTTATCTATCACGTTTTTAATGTTTCGTGATCTTGAATTTTAGTTATATATATTTATTTTCACTGTAAGTTCAACCACTGATACAAGAGATTCTGTAAATCTCGCATGAACAAAGTTAGAAAGAAAATGTAAAATAGATAACATGTGAGTTTGTTTGTCATATGTTCCAAATTTGTCTACAACAATATGTAAAATATAATGAAACAAGTATATAGAATATAGTGTAACATTCTCTCCGCATTGTAAATTAAATATTTCTCTGAAAAGTGCTAAAGATAGGATGGAAGAAAGTGAGAAATGTGGGAGTTACAAAATTCCTTTTATCTGTGGTCAAACTTACTCTGACTAAATATGTAGAAAGGTAAAACTCAGGATGAAGAAATATAAAAACTATAGAAATATCAAAAGTTAATGAATAATATAAGTGGAACATGCGATAGAAACATGTGTTATAGACTGGAATAACACTGAGTTAATAAGACATGTCGAATTTAAAATTGAATTACAAATCACAGAAACTATCGAATTAGAAAAATATATACATCGTATTAAACTAGGAAGTTGGTTCAGGTCTAGAAATAATAAAGTACTGTGCAGATATTTTGTAATTCTGTATAGTTTAACTCTAGATGGACCCACAGAAATGTTAATCTGTATGCTGGTCCCTGTTTCAATAATTATTTCTTGTGTAATAATGATTCTAATATTGTATTCCGTTTAATTATGTATAGATTGAAGATAATTGTAATACGACTTTCAGATATAGTATATTCTACGATTTTTCCAATACTACTCATTAAGGTTCTTTCAGATATATAGAATAGTTACTATTTTACATTAATGTTCAGTAACCACTAACATAACTCAGTTTACTTTAAGAAGTAGCCAATATGGTTACAGTCTGGATATATAACATTACCATATATTTTATACATCGAAATGGTTACCTGACGTATTTCTCTTCTGACATCACACACTATTTTAGTCTTTTTACTTATATTATATTATCGAGGACATGGGGTCCTTCTATACCCGTTAGGAGGATTTACCCTTGACCCACATCCACTGAAGTCCTTCTTGGAAGAAATGTTTATATTGATAATTGTGTATATGTTCATTATATGACACAATAAAGTTTCTATACCGCTGTGCGTCAACACAAATCAGAACTTAAGACATTTTACTGGTGGCCGCTGTAATGCGGCGTAATCATGTTCTAAATATTCTATTTTTTGACGTTGGTAGTAACACCAACATTACTGACACTGGATTTAAACGTTTCAGTCGTTGTGTTAATTACCTTTTATAATACATTTGTGTACAATTTACAAACACACTTATATGTTGTTATGTTATTGATTCGCGCCAGGTTTACTCACTATTTTGTTGATAGGTTACGAGAAATGTAGGTAATCAACACCGCCTACCGGCATTTCTGGAACTACCTTAATTTAATATTATAGTATTGGTATTTGCCCTATACAATTGTACCTCAAAACGGCATGAAATAGGAATTGTGATTGTTTTAAGTAAGACATTAGCCATACACTTTCAGAACTACACATCGTCATGCTAACAACTGGGCCACACCCCTTTATAATGTGCCTCAAAAGAACATCCGATATGATAGAAATATAAGGTACCTGTACATTGTTTCTTCAATGTATTTCTAATTTTAAGTTATCATTAATAATTGTTTTCTAATAACAACATACAATATGAGATCTGAAACTTTGTTTTGCAGTATTACTGATTTAATTAAAGTGGTGATTTTGAAAAATATGAAAAAAAGCTTTCTGATAATTGAAGGTTCTAGATTATATTTTATAAAAACACAAAAATCATGTAAATATTCACACAAGTAAAATCTGCCAGCTAGAAAACAGTCAGTATTAAGTTGGTTTCGACCTTCGTGATATAATGAAACATTTTAACACGGCGTTATCTACAGGGGAAAATATCTACTGATTGTACAAACAAAACAGAAACAAAAGGCAATGTGAATATAGAATATGTATATTCTATGGTTATTAAAGACATTTTTCTTAAATACTTTGTGGACAATAAAACTTTATAGATAAACAATTCAATTATAACACAAATATTTTAGGTTCTTCAGAACACATTCGATTAAAATAACAGTCATAAACTTTCACCAACATCACTTTATTTGTTTATGATAAAATATCCACTTAAACATAATTACACACAGAGAAATAATAAAATATGTTAAGATATCTGTCTATCATGACGCATGACGTAAAATACAATTTTGCATACTATATTTAGATTTTATTTATTATTTATTGACGAATAATAAACTGCACAAGTCTTATTTTCATCTCGCTTGTCTTTAGTGTACTGTGTTCACTTTATCAATCATACCAGGTAATAACACTTCTATATACCTTATCTTGTGTGTAGTACAAACCGTTTAGGTTGCAATAATGACAGCTATAGTATCACCATCCACCTTTGTAGGTTTGAGCACAACTATCGATGTTTTTGTCGTTGAGTTTATCCTTGGTACTGAACATCATGTTGTTGTGAACAGCAAGAGAATTTCTTAGAATAATGTCGGAATAGTTAATAAACAATATATAAACAGATAATGTAGGTTCTCTCTCTCTTGGGATTTAGGTATGGTATTTACATACCCTGGAGGTCAGGTTCTCTTTAACCTCTTCCTCTAATGTAGGTTGTTATATATGGAATAAAGTTTAAACTCACCTGCGTCACCCTTGTACGTTTGATACGTTTATAGAGTTCTCTTTCGCTTGTACCAAGAACTCTTCATGCTCAGCACATCTTCAACTTCCTTCAAAGTCATCCAGATCAATACGGAGTATCATATTGTCCTGATTTGTCAACGGGAAGATAACGTCATTTCCTAGAACAGACGTAGTATATAATAAATAAATAGTTTATAAGATAGTAAATAATTAACTATATCAAATAATAGTAAGTAACACGGAAAGAAAAAGCCAGTTCATTACTGTCGGCCCCGCTAGTACAGCGGTATGTCTCCGGATTTACAACGCTAAAATCAGGGGTTCGATTCCCCTCGGTGGGCTGAGTGGATAGCCATTTGTGTCTTTGTTATATGAAAAACGCACAAACACTTTTATTACTGTTAGACAAGTATATAAAGTTTTACCTAACCAAAACTAATGGGTTAAATCTCCAAAACCATTTTTGTATTCTACCCACGATCTGTAAAAATTCTCAACTGGTTTTCCAAAATCTCCTCTTCTTTGGATCAACTGGAATTAAGAAATACTGAGATAACTAAGTTTATGGAAACTTTAAAATATATATTCCTGTATTATTCAACATTATTCTGTACAAAATATGTGGAAACTGTCTGTAAAAATACTGATATGTCTTTTAATTAAAACAAAACTCATTCTTATGATTTGGCTCTTAGGGGATAGCGGTATGTCTGTGTACTCACAGTGTTACAAACCAAACCTGTGGTGGTCAGAGCACAGATAGCCCATTGTGTAGCTTTGTTCTTAATTCGTAACAAACATATGATCTAAATTTATGTTTGAAAGACGATTTTAGAATAAGAAGTAATATGCTCTAAACTTCTCAAGAAATTTAAAATATTCTATAACAAAAACTACAGAGTGGATTTCAATGTGTTGTTAAACACTGTTATATGTTTATCATCATATAAAAAGTGTCAGGTTCAATATAAATACACATTCTGATATACGTATAAAAAATAAAGTAGAAAGAAATGATCACCAAGTGAAAACTCATCTTATAAACTGTATATTTAAATATGATAAAATAACATATATTAATGAACGGAATCAGTGAAAAAAATACGATAAAACTTTAAAAGGAAAACGTTAGAAGAAACTTAAATATTTTTAAGTAAAATTGGAACAAAAACTTTACTTGTTCCTAACAAGTTCAAATAGTTTTCTTTTTAAACATGGGTTCGTTCTGAAAGTTATTTTTCAAATCTTCTACATAACTGCATTTATTGAATAAATAGTTTTTCTTCTCTGAAAATAATGGCTGAATTTTAAATAAATGTTTCCGAAAACAACCAGTAATTTAGAATTACCTAAAAGCTACACCATGAAACAAAGCTTAGTTCACTTACCGTCCACCCTCCTCCCGATGTCTCCATATCACAGTAAACAGAAATCGACTGGCTCAAAAAATCGTGGCTGAATCTTGTAGACTTCACTGGTTCGGTTAAGTTGTTGTTCATAGATGGTGGCACAGTCTTCTGGTAAAGGCGGCTTTTGTTCCGTCGTCTGTGTCACACAAAGAGATTGTTGAAAGGATCGGTTTTGTTTGTCATTAACAATTGGTGAAAATGTTCATTCAAGTGTGCTTGTAAAAAACACATCTAAAGAGTTACGGATAAAATGTTTAATGTGAAAACAGTAAACTAGTTGAACATACATTGTTATTAACAATGACATTGTAATATTTAAGTTTAACATTCTAACGTAGTATGTAGTTATAAATATTACTTTAATAGATGTTAAAGTTTTCTGTAAACTAAAATACTTCAAGTAAAATATATTACCTTCTATAGTAGAAATCCTCTCTCTAGCCAGATCTACTAATTCTATAACGGAGTCCACTATTTCTTTCAGTGACCCAACAGTATTACAAGCTGTGTGATGAGGGACATAAGCTTGGGTCAACACGAAGAAAGACAAAATACTTAATATCTTTACAGTGTTGTACATTGTTAAATGGTTAATAACACAGAACTGTTTTCTTATAGATTGAAGATGTGAATCTTCTATCAATGGTTTTATAGTTTTATTAAACAGGATATTCAAAAAAAAGGTTTTCCTTAAATTACTACAAGCTAGAACCGTGTTAGTAAGTGTATCTGATATTTGTCACACTAAGTCCAAGAAATGTTTATAGTTTTCTAATTATGTCTCTTGTCAACATCTGTAATTTCTACGTCTTTTTATAAACATTAGAGTTATTATTATTGTAAGAGTTGTTGTCTGTTTTTTTTTATTATCTTGATTGTTTGTATTTTGAATTTCGCTCAAAGCTACTCAAGGGCTATCTGTGCTATTCGTCCCTAATTTAGCAGTGTAAGACTACGTGGATGGCAGCTATTCATCACCACCCACCGCCAACTCTTGGGCTACTCTTTTACCAACGAATAGTGGGATTGACCGTAACATAATAACTTTCCCACGGCTGAAAGAGCGAGCATGTTTGGCGCGACGGCGATCAAACGCGCGACCCTCAGATTACGAGTCGCACGCCTTAACACGCTTGGCCATGTCGGGCCTATTATCATGATATTAATGATGCTGTAGAACCTAATATGAAGTTATGAGATTTCATTGTAAAATAAAAATTTGTATTACGAAGAACATGTTTGTATATTTTTTACCGCTTATAGTTTACGTGCTAGTTAGTGAGTTTACTCTGGTTTTCGTGCTGGAAGTTTTTTATCTTAGTATGAATATAGCAGAAGACAAATAAATACTATAAACCTATTTACACGTAAGTTGTGATGTGATATTTTTCAGAATTTTCCCGCCCTTAAATCATACATTTCTACAGAAGTAGAACAAAAACTTGGATACGTTTGTTTGTAACCAATTTTAATAACGTACACAAACACGTTCAAGCATAAAGACAATGATTTTTTTTACCTTAAATTTTTTTTAGATTTGTCTAGAAACTTACTTAAGAAACACTAAGATTTGTAAGTTATTATTATTGTTTTTATGTTAGAGTTAGCTTAAAGGTGTCGATCTTTAAGTAAAATGTGAAATAAATCATACATAAAAAGATCCAAGTGTAAACAAGGTACTTTTAAATATTACAGTGATATTTATAGTCTATTATTGACTGTATTCTTCTTTCAGTTAGTAATCGTAAGATGGAAAAACCAATTAAATATAACAATATAACAATATCTATACATAGTCATTGAACCTGAAATGTTAAAGTACAGTTTATCGTTACTTTCTACTGTAGTTCTTATTTTATCTATTAACTCTATGTTTCATCATTTCTGTTGTATATCTTTCACAACTTTTAATTTTCAATACTTTATTGTCTAAAAATAGGTGGCAGCTCATGTAAAATTATCTAAGGTGTCAATAAATTATCTGACTTATTTTATAAATTCATAATTTCACAATTATCATATATAGAACACTTGTTTTATTTAACTTCACGAACAACTCATAAAGTTTTCCCTCCTTTCCGTTGTTGCACTACAGAAAGATGGTTTAGTAGAGACAGACTAACATGATGGCCCTTCTTTCCCTAGCATATCCCTGACTTTTTCTTGAGTTAGATTGTCAAATATTACGTATATTTGACACTTGTACGTGATATCCTGGATCTAAGTCAAAGAATAATTGATGTAATAAGGAATGTGATATTGAACAACACATAAAGTATCATCAGGACAAACTTCTAATAACGAACTACACCCATGTGGTACTATACTAAAACAAGAAGACAGTTTGTCAAAGCTAAATAAATACAGAGTATTCTGTCTGTAATAATTTTGAAATTATTAATTTTTAATATGGGATCAGATAGTTTGTGGACACCTAGTAGACAATTATCCATGTCAGTTTACTTTGAGTAATTTTTATACACATCATTGGATTATAATGGTTCAATAGAATCATGTAAGTGTACAACCAAACATGTAACTAATTTGTACGAAATAAAAGAAAAAGGCAGTTTCATATTTCACAAAAATAAACAAACTGTTCTTTGTGTTACTTTAAATATAACTAAGAGTTTAGTTTTTAATACAAGTACAAGAAAGTTACAAAACCCTACACCCACAAAAAACGAACTGTCACTGTCACTGTAAACCACGATTTCATAAACGTTTTGAGTAGTCGTAACCTCCACGAACTGATAAAGTTATCATTGAAACCGAATTTAATATTTTTAAAGATGTATTGAAAAAAACAAGTAATTAAACTGAAATTTATTTTTAAAATATACATTTCTAACTGTAAATTTATACATCACGTACGATTCGAGAAAAAGAACAAATGTCATTCACTCTCTGTTGTTACTAGGCGTAGCACTATTAGTTGCATAGGCCATCTTTATCTTAGTGGCAATATGTGATCCCTAGGTTTTTATTCAACCCCTATTCAGTATAATCAACACCAGTAGGTCCATATCGACCGTTTGCGAATCTCTGTTTACCGATTTATTGGAATGTAATATCGTTTTAAATTTAATTCAAACTGAAATAGTTGGCGCTGTAAAATAATTTTTACAGCAACAAATATAAATGTTTTCCTTTACGCTGATGATGGAGTAAAATTTAACTGCAGGCTAAAATTGGGTCAGAATGTTTGTATTTCATAAAAGTGTTTTAAATATTTGATCATATTTGAAATAACACAATATAATTTTTGGTGAAAACATGGGATCCGTTGGTTTATCTCGGCTGTTGCATCGTATAAAGTAAAGTAGAATAAATAAATCTTGAAACCAACCCTTATCATCGACATACATATCAATTTTTTCTTAAACTGACTTAAGTTTACGGTGTCTTGAGAAACTGAAAGCAACCCATTCGAAAGGCCAACCATCCTGTTAGAAAAATAAAACGGTCTTAGCTGAAGATGACTTCTATTTGTGTTCCCTACCTCTACTATTCTCACTCTTAAAGATAAAAAAAGATGATACATTAACACTATGAATTCCTTTTGAAATCTCAGTAACATCAATCACAGGTCCCCCATTCCCCAATATCTTCTTTTTTCAATAGTTTAAAATATTTCTGTCTCTCTTCGTATGACAACTTCTTTATCCAAGCACCATTCTAATAACCCTTTCCAACAATTCAATGTCTTTCCTAAGGCAAGGAGCCCAAGACTAAACACACTACTCCAGTGTGGTCTAACCAGTGATCTTTACAATGAAATTATAACCTCTTCAAGTTGTATTCAATGATTCTTTAGATACAAACTAAAATCCTATTTGCTCTACGACTATAAGCAGTACACTGATTGGACGGTTTAACAGACTGATTGCCTATTACACCAAAATCCCTTTCTGTTATGACACTGTTAAGGTTATTCCATCCAATTTATATTTGTAATTCAAATTATGTAACCACAAGCATTATCTTGCATTTATTATAATTAACGACCATCTGTATGTACCCAACCGACTAAATAAACGTAAAATAATTATTATAAATATAAACAAATTCCAGTTAATTAAAAGTAATTCTGAATATCATTATTTATGAAAAGTAATTTAAATGAATATTTAAGTTTGTTGGATGGAACATAAAACAATAAATAAGTTACACGACTGTCAAATATACTGATATTTCTACCGTATCAGTTAAACAAAGACTGCAGAAACTGACAATATTTAAAACGCTGAAATCATTTATTAAGTAATTAAACTGATAAACAAAAATGTAAGAAAAACCAAAATATTATATTAATAGTCTTAAATATAGGAAATATATAAACGTTTTTTAAATATTTTATTTTCTTCATTAATTAAAACAAAATGTATTTAATATTAGTAGATAAAATGCAGCTTTTTGTTTTCTAGAAAGATTGAAACAATAACATAGTTAGACGTCGGTCAGTGGTAGTTTAATTTATAGAATTTTTTACATCGAATATACAGAACACATTAGTATTTTAACTAATTAGTTTTAAAATGTTTGTTAACAGAAGAATAAAGCAGCATTATAAATACCAGCCATGAATTGTTTTTTACCGTTAACCTTTAAGACAGTGTGAGCGGTTCATTGGTTCCAAATGTAACGGTTACGTATCTAAAGAAAATAATTTTAAAATTTAAAATCAAAACAATTAACACGCACATATATATATTAACATGCATTGTTATGACAGTGTAGGAATTACGTAGAAAACAACACACCAAATGCATACATTTTTATAGTGGTTATTCTTAGCTAACGTTGTCCAGGTATAACGTGAACAGAGGTTCGTGTTTAGATTTTATGAAGTAGAAACTATTAAAATCTATTTTTTAATATAACTATACATGTCAGATGTATAAATGTGTTAATAGTGAAAAGAAAGACAATATTTTCAATCGTGAAATTAGTACATACTAATACTATAATATGAATTCTAATAGTTTTATGGATGGTTTCTTTTAAAAACATAAAACAATAACATCTTTGTAACATCAGGTTATTAAAACACGTTTTTCTCAATAAAACCTAACCTGTAAAGCTTGGTTAGAGACACAAAGGAAGATTGGATTGTTGTTACTGGCATAACCGGTCTCAGCGTTATAAACATAGAAACGTATCTCAGAGCTACTTGGAGGACAATAAGATACGTGACCAGTGTTAGTATAAAAGTAATTTATTATTGAAATATTTAAAAACAAAAGGATGTAGGTACGAAATTAAGGAAAAGAAAACAAACAGAACTGAATGTTTTATAAAAACTTTATTTATTAACAGCCATGGTTTCAGCATGTACAGACTGTAATGGAATGTAAGCAAGTTTATATATTTAACCATATATAAACATGTTTACAAACTGTATCGTCAGCACACATTGACGACGTAAAAATCAACCTGTTCTCACACTTTTATCCACACTACTTTTAACCTGTCACTCACAGTATACACATCCACACCACTATTAATCTGTCATTCTCAGTAGGTCTATCCACATTACTTTTAACCTGTCACTCACAGTATACACATCCACACCACTATTAATCTGTCATTCTCAGTAGGTCTATCCACATTACTTTTAACCTGTCACTCACAGTATACAAATCCATACCACTATTAATCTGTCATTCTTAGTAGGTTTATCCACACTACTTTTAACCTGTCACTCACAGTATACAAATCCATACCACTATTAATCTGTCTGATGCTATATTACTATTATCTAACATTATTCGTTTCAAAACAAGTTATATCAATTTCTAATTGAAATATAAAATTCTGACATTAAGGTTAGTAAGTAGGCTTTGGCCAATCATGCTAGTACTCAATTAACCCTAATAAATGTAAAACTTTCCGTTCACCGATTCGTTTCACCAGGTTTCACTAATTCGTATGACTGAAACGGTAATATATATATACGGTTAAAGGGAATACAATGTTGAAATAAATATTACACAATAAATGATTATTGAAACATGACCAACCCTGAACAAACTCTACATATGTTCCGATGTAATATGATGCCACATACAGCAGTGACTGAGAAGATTCCTACCTAAATTAATTAATTACAATACTGTGGCTTCTTCTAAACCTAAATTATCCAGAAATACAAAATATACGTCCGGTACTTTCCTATTACTAGACCTAGACCAGCTTCCTTGTTTAATATTATATTTTTTCTACTTTTATTTCTACTTATATTAAATTCAACTTTCTACTCTACCTGATTTATCAATTTAACAATACTTTCGTCTGTAACATGAGATGTGTCTACCGTGTGTTCTACTCAAGCTAGTTTACTTTGTATTTATCTATCACGTTTTTAATGTTTCGTGATCTTGAATTTTAGATATATACATTTATTTTCACTGTAAGTTCAACCACTGATACAAGAGATTTTGGAAATCTCGCATGAACAAAGTTAGAAAGAAAATGCAAAATAGATAACATGTGAGTTTGTTTGTCATATGTTCCAAATTTGTCTACAATAATATGTAAAATATAATGAAAGAATTATATAGAATATAGTGTAACATTCTCTCCGCATTGTAAATTAAATATTTCTCTGAAAAGTGCTAAAGATAGGATGGAAGAAAGTGATAAATGTGGGAGTTACAAAATTCCTTTTATCTTATCTTTGACCTTTTATGTGGTCAAACTTACACCGACTAAATATGTAGAAAGGTAAAACTCAGAATGAAGAAATATAAAAACTATAGAAATATCAAAAGTTAATGAATAATATAAGTGGAACATGTGATAGAAACATGTGTTATAGACTGGAATAACACTGAGTTAATGAGACAGGTCGAATTTCAAATTGAATTACAAATCACAGAAACTATCGAATTAGAAAACTATATACATCGTATTAAACTAGGAAGTTGGTTCAGGTCTAGAAATAATAAAGTACTGTGCAGATATTTTGTAATTCTGTATAGTTTAACTCTAGATGGACCCATCGAAATGTTAATCTGTATGCTGGTCCCTGTTTCAATAATTATATCTTGTGTAATAATGATTCTAATATTGTATTCCGTTTAATTATGTATAGATTGAAGATAATTGTAATACGACTTTCAGATATAGTATATTCTACGATTTTTTCCAATACTACTCATTAAGGTTCTTTCAGATATATAGAATAGTTACTATTTTACATTAATGTTCAGTAACCACTAACGTTACTTAGTTTACTTTAAGAAGTAGCCAATATGGTTACAGTCTGGATATATAAGATTAACATATATTTTATACGTCGAAATGGTTACCTGATGTATTTCTCTTCTGACATCACACACTATTTTAGTCTTTTTACTTATATTATATTATCGAGGACATGGGGTCCTTCTATACCCGTTAGGAGGATTTACCTTTGACCCACATCCTCTGGAGTCCTTCTTGGAAGAAATGTTTATATTGATACTTGTGTATATGTTCATTATATGACACAATAAAGTTTCTATACCGCTGTGCATCAACACAAATCCAGAACTTAAGACATTTTACTGGTGGCTGCTGTAATGCGGCGTAATCATTGCTCTGAATATTCTATTTTTTGACGTTGGTAGTAACACCAACATTACTGACACTGGATTTAAACGTTTCAGTCGTTGTGTTAATTTCGTTTTATAATACATTTGTGTACAATTTACAAACACATTTATATGATGTTATCTTAATGATTCGCGCCAGCTTTACTCACTATTTTGTTGATAGGTTACGAGAAATGTAGGTAATCAACACCGCCTACCGGCAATTCTTGAACTACCTTAATTTAAAATTATAGTATTGGAATTTGCCCTATACAGTTGTAACTCAAAAAACGACATGAAATAGGAATTGTGATTGTTTTTAAGTAAGACATTAGCCATACACTTTCAGAACCACACATTGTCATGCTAACAACTTGGCCACGCCCCCTTTATAATGTGCATCAAAAGAACATCCGATATGATAGAAATATAACGTACCTGTACATTGTTTCTTCAATGTATTTCTAATTTTATAAGTTAACATTAATAATTGTTCTCTAATAACAACATACAATATGAGATCTGAAACTTTGTTTTGCAGTATTATTGATTTAATTAAAGAGGAGATTTTTTGAAAAATATGAAAAAAAGCTTTCTGATAATTGAAGGTTCTAGATTATATTTTTTAAAACACAAAAATCATGTAAATATTCACACAAGTAAAATCTGCCAACTAGAAAACAGTCAGTATTAAGTTGGTTTCGACCTTCGTGATATAATAAAACATTTTTACACGGCGCCATCTACAGGGGAAAATATCTACTGATTGTACAAACAAAACAGAAACAAAAGGCAATGTGAATATAGAATATGTATATTCTATGGTTATTAAAGACATTTTTCTTAAATACTTTGTGGACAATAAAACTTTATAGATAAACAATTCAATTATAACACAAATATTTTAGGTTCTTCAGAACACATTCGATTAAAATAACAGTCATAAACTTTCACCAACATCACTTTATTTGTTTATGATAAAATACCCACTTAAACATAATTACACACAGAGAAATAATAAAATATGTTAAGATATCTGTCTATCATGACGCATGACGTAAAATACAATTTTGAATACTATATTTAGATTTTATTTATTATTTATTGACCAATAATAAACTGCACAAGTCTTATTTTCATCTCGCTTGTCTTTAGTGTACTGTGTTCACTTTTTCAATCATACCAGGTAATAACACTTCTATATACCTCATCTTGTGTGTAATACAAACCGTTTAGGTTGCAATAATGACAGCTATTGTATCACCATCCACCTTTGTAGGTTTGAGCACAACTATCAATGTGTCTGTCGTTGAGTTTATCCTTAGTACAGAACATCATGTTGTTGTGAACAGCAAGATAATTTCTTAGAATAATGTCGGAATAGTTAATAAAGAATATATAAACAGATAATGTAGGTTCTCTCTCTCTTGGGATTTAGGTATGATATTTACATACCCCGGAGGGTCAGGTTCTCTTTAACCTCTTCCTCCTAATGTAGGTTGTTATATATGGAATAAAGTTTAAACTCACCTGCGTCACCCTTGTACGTTTGATACGTTTATAGAGTTCTCTTTCGCTTGTACCAAGAACTCTTCATGCTCAGCACATCTTCAACTTCCTTCAAAGTCATCCAGATAAATACGGAGTATCATATTGTCCTGATTTGTCAACGGGAAGACAACGTCATTTCCTAGAACAGACGTAGTATATAATAAAAAAATAGTTTATAAGATAGTAAATAATTAACTATATCAAATAATAGTAAGTACAACGGAAAGAAAAAGTCAGTTCATTACTGCCGACCACCGCTAGTACAGCGGTATGTCTCCGGATTTACAACGCTAAAATCAATGGTTCGATTCCCCTCGGTGGGCTGAGCAGATAGCCCTTTGTGTCTTTGTTATATGAAAAACACCCACATTACTGTTATACAAGTATATAAAGTTTTACCTAACCAAAACTAATGGGTTAAATCTCCAAAACCATTTTTGTATTCTACCCAAGATCTGTAAAAATTCTCAACTGGTTATCAAAAATCTTTTCTTCTTTGGATCAACTGGAAATAAGAAATACTGAGATAACTAAGTTTTTGAAAACTTTAAATGAAACTACACGAAGAAAGACAAAATATTTAATATCTTCACAGTGTTGCACATTGTTAAATGGTTAATAACACAAAACTGGTTTCTTATAAACTGAAGATGTGAACCTTCTATCAATGGTTTTATAGTTGTATTTAACAGGATATCCAAAAAGGGTTTTTCTTAAATTACTACAAGTTAGAACCGTGTTAGTAACTGTATCTGGTGTATTTCACACTGAGTCCAAGAAATGTTTATAGTTTTCTAATTATGTCTCTTGTCAACATCTGTAATTTCTACTTCTTTTTATAAACATTAGAGTTATTATTATCGTAAGAGTTGTTGTCTGTTTTTTTATAATCTTTATATTAATGATGCTATACAAAGTTATGTGATTTCATCGTAAAATGAAAATTTGTATTATAAAGAGATATTTGTATATATTTTACCGTTTATAGTTTACGTGCTAGTTACTGAGTTTTAGAGCTGAAAGTTTTTAACTTAATATGTATCTTGCAGAAGACATATAAATACTAAAATCCCTTTACACGTAAGTTTTGATATTTTTCAGATATTTCCCGTCTTCAAATCATACATTTCTACATAAATAGAATAAAAACTTGGATACTTTTGTTTCTAACCAATTTTAATATCGTACAAGAAAACGCTCAAACTTAAAGACAATGATTTTGTTTTAACTTAAAATTGTTCTTGATATGTCTATAAACTTACTTAAGAAATACTATGACTTGTAGGGTAATATTATTGTTTTATGTTAAGGTTAGCTTAAAGGTGTTCAACTTTAAATAAAACGTGAAGTAAATCATACATAAACAAATCCAAGTATACACAAGATACTTTTAATCACCACAGTGATATTTATATTTTATTCTAGACTGTATTTTTTTAGTTATTAATATAAAATTATTTTTTAACATTCTCCATTAAATATTTCTTAATTAATGTTAATTCTTCAACATAGATTAACTTTTTGAAACCTTGGTGTCAATACATTATACCGTTTATTTATTAAGTACTAAAAATTTAAGACAATAAAACTAAGATGGAAAAACCAATTAAAGATGACAATATCCATAGTCATTAAAGAATATCCATATATAGTCATTGAACCTGAAATGTTAAAGTACAGTTTATCATTACTTTTTATTGTAGTTCTTATTTTATCTATTAACTGTATGTTTCATTATATTCTGTGAATATCTTTCACTATTTTAATTTTTAATACTTTAATTTCTTCACCAATAGATGACATCACATGAAAAAGGTATATTTTTCACACTTATGATATACAGAACATTTGTTTTATTTAACTTCACGAACAACTCATATATATTTTTCTCCTTTCCGTTGATGCATACACCAAAGTACGGACATACAGAAAGATGGTTTTAGTAGAGATGGACTAATATGATGGTCCCTCTTTACCAAGCATATCCCTGTCACCTTTTTCTTGAGCGAGATTGTCAAATATTACGTATATTTGACGCACGTACGTGATATCCTGGGATTCAATTACAGAATAATCGATGTAATAAGAGATGTGATACTGAACAACACGTAAAGTATCATCTAGACAATCTTCTAGTAACAAACTACACCCATGTAGTACTATACTAAAACATAAAGATATTTTGCCAAGCTAAATAATTCCGGAGTATTCTATCTGTAGTGTTTTTGAAGTTATATTGTTATCTTTTTCAGTTTTACTTTGAGTAATTTTTATGCACAAACTGGATTATAATGTTTCAATAGAATCATGTATGTGTACTACTGTGGATCGTCTCTCTCAGTATTACTGTTACAGTGTCTAACCAAGGACTTAGTTTGATTGTAGATAAAACTGACCACAGTGACGTGGAGGTTTAGGATTAGATAAGAAATGAAAGTGTTAACAGATGTACAGTATCAGCAGTAGGTATAGATAAAGGTCTACAGGATGGTTATGTTTGTTTTCATAGAAAACTACACTGACTAACACAACACCAACATTATTTATAAAATACAATATTATAACTGCGACTACTTCTATATTGGAGAAACAAGTAGAAAAATGGAAACCAGTTTCAACGAACAGATAAAGTCACCTTCACACGTTTTCGAACACCGCAAATCAAATAAACACAATATAACCATAGAAAACACCCGAATACTAAATAAAGAAACAAACATAAACAAATGCAAAAGCCTTACTTATACAACAATGCAAAACTAAAATAAACCAATACAAAGGAATACCTTAATACCTATATTAACAAAGTTAATCCAACGTATATGCACACCCTCTATATTCCTACACTGCGTTACATGTGGTCGGTTATCGGTCAGTTACTTCTTTCTTTCTTTCTGAACCTGACGATGACCGAAGAAGGTCGAAACGTTGTACGTTCCTCTACATATTACTTTCTTTATCCATACCAGCCGTTTTTACATAGATATATTTCTCTACAAGTGGGTTTTCTCGTCATCACGAATTGGCTGTTTGTGGTTTGTCTACCAAGGATATCGAAAACCTGTCTCAGCGTTATAAACATAAAAATATACCTCTGAGCCACTTGGAGAGCAGGAGGAATCCTGATCAGTGTTAGTACAGAAGTAATTTATTATTGAAATATTTAAAAACAACCATGGTTTCACTATGTACAGGCTGTAATGGTTTGTAAACAGGTTTACATATTTAACCAAATAATCTTGACAATTACTTTGACACAAGTTGGTCTAGTCGTCTATAAATTTTTCTTTACTTGTTTTTAAACTTCAATTTATTTCTAAAATCTTAGTTTTTACCTTTTTCACAGACATGCAAATCTTTGAAGCTTTTCATTGGATCGAGTTAGTGTTTAGTTTCTGTAAGTTGATTTCATTTTCCTTAACTACAATGTTTCTAGAATGTTCTTTAATTACGGTTTCTACGGAACGTCCTGTTTCAAATACGTACACTTTATTGCACATTAATTGGTAAACACCTCTGTCACTGTACTTATCTGTTTTGTCTTTGCTGTTGAATAACATTGTTTGTACACTAGAAGTATGAAGAAACACAATACTTTCATATAAAACATAACATAGCGCCCTCTTCTGTTGCTGAACACATCTTGAATTCTTTGTTTGTTTGTTATTGAATTTTGCGCAAAGAAACACGAGAGCTAGCTGCGCTAGCCGTCCATAATTTAACAGTGTAAGGCTAGAGGGAACGTAGCGAGTCATCATCACCCACCACCCTTTCTAGGGCTACTCTTTTACAAATAAGGGGGATTGACCATCACATTATAATATCCCCACTGTTGGAAGGGCGAGAATTCTTAGTGTAACGGTGATTCGAACCTACGACCCCCATATTACGAATCGATCGCTCTAACCTCCTAGCCATGCCGGTCCCTACTGAATTTGTGACAGTAGTTATTCATGACTGAAACAACATAAAGATTATGAGACACATACAACAATCGAATAAACAAGTTTGAGAGAAAACATTTGCACAATAAAAACACACCACTATGTATAAACAGATCTAATGGACCAATCAACGTGTCTTGTTGCAAGACTTGGTTATCTTAAATACTGTATCAAATATGACGTACTTCAAACCCCCATACCTAGACCTTGTTTCTCAAAAATTAACTCTCCCATTATCAGTTGAAACTGGTTATTCACTCAACGAACACTGCAGAATTTGACTCTGATGATGAAAAGACGTTTATCAAAACCAGTTGGCTGTAAATTATATTGAATAATTATACTTATTATACCACAAAACATCGTTTTTTAAAGTCGTTGCTCTAAACATTTCTAGGACTCAGTGTGACATACATCACATACGGTTACTAAAACGGTTTTAGCTCTGAATGATCTAAGGAAAATTCTTCTTTAATATCCTGTTCAATACAATTATAAAACCATTGATAGAAGATTCACATCTTCAATCTAAAAGAAAACAGTTCTGTCTTATTAACCATTTAACAATGCACAACACTTCGTGTTGACCCAGGCTGATGTCCATCATCACACAGCTTGTAATACTGTTGCGTCATTGAAAGGAATAGTGGATTCCGTTACCGAATTGGTAGATCTAGCTAGAGAGAAGATTTCTACATTAGAAGGTAATATATTTTACATTACACAAAACTTGAACTTCGATTAAAGGAACATTTAAATGTTAAACCTAAATGTTATGTTGTTAATCTTGGTAACACAATATGTTCAGCTCTTTTAATATTTCCACATTAAAGTTTTTATCCGTTATTATTTAGATGTGTTTTCTGTAACCACACTCGAACGAACATTTCAACCGCTTGTTGATGACAAACAAAACCGATCCTTTCAAAAAATCTCTTTGTGTGACACAGACTACACAGCAAAAGCCACATCTACCAGAGGACTGTGCCAGTATCTATAAACAACAACTAAACCGAACCAGCGGTGTCTACGAGATTCAGCCACAGTTTTTGAACCAGTCAATATTTGTATACTGTGATAAGGAGACATCAGGAGGAGGGTGGACGGTAGGTGAGCTAAACTTCCTTTTGTGGTGTAGCTTTAGTTAATTCTGGATTACTGGTTGTTTTCATGAGACATTTAAATCAAAGTTAGCCATTATTTTCACGGAAGAAAAAGTTTCAGGACCAAATCCATATTTGAAAAGATAAACGTTAAGAGCATGTAACGTTTTTGTTATAATTTTTATCACATTTCTTCACTGATTCCGTTCATTAATATATGCTATTTTATTATATTAAATATAACACGTGTTTTCACTTGGTAATCATTTCGTTTCAGGTTGTATAGATATATATATAAGGATGTGTATCTGTGCTTAACCTGACGCTTTCTACATGATAATAAATATATAACTGTGCTTAATAACACCTAGGAATCTACTCTTGAATTTATCTTGATGTTATGATGATATTATCCTACAATCATCCATGAAACATAAATTCAGATCATTTGAATAAGTTTTGTTTTCGATTTCAAATCTTTCTTTTAAAATCTTTTTCAGATTTAAAGCGTTTCATTTTCACACAGACATAAAGACAAAATAATTTTGAATAATACAGGAATATATATTTTAAAGTTTCATTTTGATATTTATAAAACTTAATTATATCAGTATTTCGTATTGCTTTTCTTATTTCTAGCTAATTCAAAGAAGAGAAGATTTTGGAAAACCAGTTGAAAATTTTTACAGATCGTGGGTAGAATACAAAAACGGTTTTGGAAATTTAATCCAGGAGTTTTGGTTAGGTAAACCTTTATATATTTATCTAACAGTGATCAACTACTTATTTATTGCCGTGTTATTTAGTATTATTTGATATAATTAATTATTTACTGTCTTATAAACTATTTATTTATGATATACTACTTTGGTTACAGGAAATGACATCATCTTCTCGTTGGCCAATCAGGACAATATGGTGCTCCGTGTTGATCTTGAAGAATTTGAAGTAAGTCGACGATATGCAGAGTTTGACGGGTTCTTGGTACGAAGTGAAATAGAACTCTATAAAATGAGTTACAAAACGTATAAGGGTGACGCGGGTGAGTTTATACTTTATTCCAATATATAACATCTTACATTAATTGTTTATATATTATTTATTAATTATTTCGATATTATTTTAGGAAATTCTCTTGCTCCCCACCACAATATGATGTTCAGTACCAAGAATAAAGACAACGATAAATACAGCGGAAGTTGTGCTCATAATCACAAAGGCGGATGGTGTATAATTCATGTCATCGTTGTAACTTAAATGGTTTGTATTACACTGAAGATGAGGTAGATTTTACCGATATTACCTGGTATGAGTGGAAAAGTGGACATATTACACTAAAGACAAGCGAGATGAAAATAGGACCAGTGGAGTTTATTTTTGGTAAATAAATAAAAATACAAAGATTGTTTGTTTTTGTTTGTTAAATGCTTATTTTCATGCAAATGTTGAAAACTTTATCAAATATAAAATCTTACAAAATTAAATTTCATAAATAATCAGATAATTTATGTTACTTAACTCGTTACAATATCTTTTGCGATATAATCTATATAATTTACGTTAGTTAAAGTTACATAAAATTTTCATGTTGTAAAATAACTAAACGAAAGTTTGATAACTTTGTAGTTCATATTCGATATGTTCTGTTCTGTTTGTGTCACGTCTGTCACATAAATTATGAGTTCAAATAATAAACATGACTGTCTTCCTTCAGACGGCGCTGTATAAAAAGATTTACAATATCAAATGGAATTAAATTTAAAAAAATAATCAGATAATTCAAGTTACTTATCACGTTAAAATATCCCTTAGTATATAAACAACATATTTATTGTTATATTAATTTTCACAATCATAGACTAATGATATTTAAGATAATACAAAACTTTAAAGTAAAGATGAAAAATTATCTGATGTTTAAATTGTAGATAATTTTAATTGTTAACGTTCTCTTCTAAAACTAAAACGTTTCATAATAATGAATGTTACAAGAGTAAGCTAATATAGAGGTGTTGTAAATATGAAAAGGTTCATATCGTAATAACAAGTTCGGTTGGTTTGTTGTGATGTTAAGCTACACTGTCTTGTGTAAATTACGGGTATCGAAACATGTTTTGGACTGACTACAAATGAAGGTATTTCATAACTTAGTGAAAACCGTTAGACACAGATAAAATTTATTTAGGTTCTATATTATTATTCATAACATACATGTTGAAATGAAATTTTAGTTTTGGAGAAATTAACTCATTTATTACTGAATTTTTCGACATCTATTTGTTTTAGTTTAAAAGTAGAATTATTCATAAACACACGTCTGTAGGATATTATAAAATTCTGTTTGATAATCTGTTAGTTTTGTTTTCATTGCAACTTCCATGTTTCAATAACATTATTGCTAACTTTAAACAACAGCATGGTGTAACCCACTTTGTAGAAACGTCTGCGTCTGTTGTCTGCACGTTACTGTTGAAGGTTGATTCTGTAGTTGTAACGGCGTACAATTATGTGATAGAACCCGTTCACCTAGAGACATGGATGTTTGTGTGTCATTTAGGCAAGTTTGTTCAGAAGAAAAAGTTGTTTTGAATTGCTAAGTTTGGAAAAGTATAAATTAGTCTTATAAAACATGCTTTAATCAAAGTAAGGACCATTTGCTTCAAAAGACTTTTGCCAACATGTAACGATGCTATTTATGCTCCTGCTGTAAAAATCGGAGTTTCTATGATCAATGAACTTCTTGAAAGCTTCTTCTGCAGCTGACTGGTTTTGAAAGCGTTTATTGTTTAAAAAATTCTCAAAGTGCTTGAAAAATGAAAACCTGTAAGGGAAAGGTCTGGAGAATAAGGTGGATGAGGCAGAACCTCGATTCCCAATTATTTCAATTTTAGGAGCGTCATCCTGGACAGGTCTCATAGCGCCGATATTGTTGATCTTCAGTCAGCTCATGCAGAACCCACTTATACAACTTTTTATTCTTTCAATCGCACTTATGAGGTTGGCAGTGCTTGATCTGCTTGTGTCTCTGCAAGCTTACAAACTGCTTTGCGAGGATCTGTCTCAACTGGTTTCCTTATTTCATCTAAGGAAGGCTTCTTTCCACGACCTTCGTGGTCTTCAAGACTTTATCTCCATGCTAAAACCTGTACGTTCAGTAACAGATCTATGGCAGAATGCCTGGTTGATGTTCCGTGTAGTTTCTGTAGCTTTTCATCCAAGTTTCAAGTCGTAGAGAAAAATCAGACGAAAGCCCTTCTTTTTCATGCTGCCTTGGGGGTTGCGAAACTTACTCTTAGTAGAGTTGAAACAGCAAACAATTAAGACATCTTGTAAGCGACAAACATTGGATTAAACCAACCAACGATACGTTAATCAATATTCAGCTTCTAAATGTGAACGTGATAATTCCGGCTTTATTTCTGGACAATCTAATATAACTATAGAATGCCGTATAGTAATATTAATATATTTCATTCATTTGGACAGACAGACCACCAAGAAAGTTTACAAGTTAAATCACACCGTGAATGAATATTATTTAATACAGAATTTATTATAATGTCAAATATTTACAACATGTGTAACGATGGTAACAAAATACTTCAAAAGATATTACAGTTAGTATTTATATTCATCCAGTAAACCGTCAGGTTCTGTAGAAGAATGTGGTAACATACACTGTTTTATTTCTAATGATCGAAAATCGATTTGTTTGTTGATTAAATTAAAATTAATAAACAAAATAATAAACTAAACTAAAACATAATAAACAGTATTTTAAAACAGATGTGTCGATAGTATGTTTATTTCAGATACATAATTGTAAAATAATGTAACATCAGTAAAGATATGGTGATTTTTATTAATAGTTTTCACACAATATTAAACTTAAAACATTAATTATGGCGAACGGTGAAACCTATAATTTAACATCAAATGCACAAAATTACAAATAAAATGTAAAGTAAATAACATGACTGTTTGTTTGTCGTATGTTCAAACTTTATCTACAGGAATAGGTGATGTAATAAAAACAAACATATAATGTGTGGAATATTCTGTACGTGTTGTACCTTAAACTGTTTTCGTACGGGTACAAAAGATAGAATAGAAGAAATTAATAAATCTGTGATTTACAGAATTCTTTGTGTATGTAGTAAAACTGACATTGACCACATATGTAGAAATTTAAAGTTCAAGATGAAGAAATATGGAAACATTGTACAAAAATATAAAGTAAATAAATTGGTATTAGAAGAAAACTGCCCCTTCCCCCTGGAAAATGTTGGTAGGTTTTATACATTTTTGTTAGATAATACAAAAATGCGTAAAACTATATGTTATTTAGAAAACACCCAACAAGATCTGGTCAAATCCTAATTTAACACTGGCTTCGGTAAATATATGAACTGTTATTGATTTTAGTTACATTTTATTATAAATAGTGTTAAACACCTGCCGTAGTTTCTTATTATTCTAATCAGCCTACAAAATGGTCAAACAAGTTTCTCTGCAATTGTGGAGTCATTAAAATATATCATAGAAATAGGAGAATTAATGTTATGTTATTGCCAAGTCAATCAATCCGATTGAAAATTTATGAGCTGAGTTAAACCGATTAACTAACGATCACAAACCAAACATGGAAGATAAACATTTTAAAGTACTCAAAGAAGGATAACAGTCAATCACCCAACAACATCTGTTCAAACTCATTGAAGACATGTCACGTTGATGTCAAAGAGTTCTGAAACCAAAGGGAATTCCAACTAAATATTAACTTATGAAACTGATTTGGGTTATTTTGAGATTCATCTTTACGTTCGACTCGTAATTCTTATCACATCAAACATGATCGCACTTTCACCGATGGGGGCGTTATAATATTCAGTCAATTCCACTAATCGTTGGTAAAAGAGTACTCCAATAGTTGACGGTGAGAGGTGATAAGTAGCTGCCTTTCTTGTAGGCTATCACTTATAAATAAAGACAAACAACCCTCCTACAACAAGACGATCAAAAAAGTAAGCTTCCTACAATAAAACATAGAAAGACGTAAGCCTCATACAATAAAACAAACAAAGAAGTAATCTTCCTACAACAAAACAAGCTAATAAGTGAGCTTCCTACAACAAAACAAACAAATAAGTAAGCCTCCTACAATAAAACAAAGTAAGATTCAGTACAACAAAACAAAGAAGGGGTCCGACATGGCCAAGCGTGTTAAAGCGTTCGACTCGTAATCTAAGGATCGCGGGTTTGCATCCCCGTCGCGCCAAACATGCTCGCCCTTTCAGCCGTAGTGGCGTTATAATGAGACGGTCAATCCCACTAATCATTGGTAAAAGAGTTGTCCAAGAGTTGACGGTGGGTGGTGACGACTAGCTGCCTTCCCTCTAGTCTTACACTGCTAAATTAGGGACGGCTAGCACAGATAGCCCTCGAGTAGCTTTGTGCGAAATTAAAAAAAACAAAAAAAAAACAAAGAAGTAAGCTTCCTATGATAAAACAAAGAAGTAAGCTTCCAATGATAAAACAAAGAAGTAAGCCTCCTATAACACGACGAACAAAGTAAGCCTCCTTCAGTAAAACAAACAAACACTTTTAGTTATCTATTATACAGATTTTCCATTTTTACACTGAGTTTTTCCTATTAAAAGATATTTTTGTTTAAGAATGTTCTATAACAATATTATATATGTATATAACGAATATCTATAACACTATAAACCAAAAGATTGTAGACATTTTTTCCTAAAGAAATATTTATTTCCTTTTGCAAAGTAAGTACTGTTTATGTGGACTCTAAGTTAAAACATTTAATTTTAAGAGAAACACATTTTCAAATAATTACATATCAAACATTATTGTTTTTTAATTGACCCTCACAGTTCTATAGTGTCATTACCATGACAGTTATTAACAACAGACAACAACTCTTACGCCAATAACGCCTCCAGTATATATATTTAAAAAAGCGAAAAATTGTAGATGTTGACTGGAACTATATTTAGAAAACTATAAACCTTTGTCGGACTCAGTGTTAAAATCATCAGATTCAGTTACTAACACGTTTCTAAGTTGTAGTAATTTAAGGAAATCCCATTTTGGATATGCTGTTTAATATAGCTATAAAATCATTTAACAATGTACAACACTGTAAAGATATTAGGTGTTTTGTCTTTCATCGTGTTGACCCAGGCCAATGCCCATCATCACACAGCTTGTAATACTGTAGGGTCACTGAAAGGAATAGTGGACTCCATTATAGAATTAGTAGATCTGGCTAGAGAGAGAATTTCAACTTTAAAAGGTAAATATTTAACCTGAAGTATTTAAGTTTACGGAAAACTTGAACATCGATTAAATGAACATATAAAAATAACTATTTGTCAAGTTAGAATGTTAAATCTAAATGCTACAATGTTTTTGTTCTACAACCACACTTGAACGAACATTTTAATTGATTTTTAATGACTAAGAAAACCGATCCTTTCAACAATTTCTTTGTGTGACACAGACGACAGAACAAAAGCCTCCTCTACCAAAAAAGACTCTGCCTGTATCTATAAACAACAATAAACCGTACCAGTGGTGTCTACAAGATTCATCCACGGTTTATGAACCAGTGGATCTCTGCATACTGTGATATGGAGACGTCAGGAGGAGGGTGGACGGTAGGTGAACTGAACTTTGTATAAAAGGGGATCTTTATTTTTAATGAAAATTTATTTGGAATTAAGGAACTTTTACAACATCAAAAAACTATTTTATTAAATACCTGATTATTTCGAATAGCTTGTAACTGTTTATTGTACTTTTTCATTAAACTATTTGAATTATCACGTTTATTTTCAGAGTTTTTGAGACATGTTTTCAATTGGTAATCATTTCATTCTAGATTATTTACCAACTGATAGTTAAATTGACCATCACATTATAACGCCCCCCATGGTTGTAATGGCGAGCATGTTTGGTGCGACCGGGATTCAACCTCACCTTCCTCAGATTACGAGTCGTGCGCCTTAATGATCTGGACATGCTGGGCCTCGGAGGATTATCAAGGATAATTATATCGAGGATATGCAGAGTATGACGAGTTCTTGGTAAGAAGTGAAATAGAACTCTATAAAATGAGTTACAAAACGTACAAGGGTGACGAGGGTGAGTTTAAACTTTATTCTAGTATATAACATCCGACATCAGTTGTTTATGTTTTTCAGGAATTTTTCCATCGGAAATTCTCACTGTTCACAATAACATGATGTTTAGTTCCAAGGATAAAGACAACGATAACAACAGCGGTATTTGTGCTCAAACCTACAAAGGTGGATGGTGGTACAATTCATTCTATCATTCTAACTTAAACGGACTGTATTTCACAGAAGATAAGATAAATGCTACCGGTATTAGCTGGTATTACACATTAGAGTAAATACATTCGAGAATATATTAAGACATATAATTATAGGTGGATACCCTTAAGTTGTGTTTATTTATACATAAATATCAACAAACGTCACAAATGTATATACAAATTTCATCATTTAAAATATTAGGCAAATACAAAATAAGATGTATTTAGAGTTGGATTTAGAAGAAAAAATGTATTTAAAATGATTTTGTTATGTACAAAATAAATAATTTCTCTGTGTAAACGTTTGTTCATTAAATGTTTATATTCTGTCCATATCTTACTTAAAGGCGAATTTTTGTTAACCCTATAATTTATATCTGGTATATTATATTGTTTTGTAACATTTGTGATGAAACGGTCAGTTTAAATAATCAAGTTTCTCACCCTAAAAATGATTTTGTGGAAAAGGCTTAGCTTAATCAGGCAGAATTTTAAAATAAATATTTATTTACGATCTTTGAAGTAACAGAAAATTCACGAAGTAAAGGTTCAAAATAATCTTAAAAGTAAATTCCAAATATTTTTACTGGTAAAATACTTTTCTATCAAAGTAAAATGTTTTACATTAATCACGTTTATGCGAGCATGTGTAATATAAGTGTTGTGAAGTTACTGGAATAGTTTCATATGTCACTGATAATGGAAATAGTGTTATGTCGACGTAAATGTCTGTAAACAAGAGTCACGCGCCATCTATTGAATGGTGCCACAAAAACAAAAAATCTATAAATAATTTCACACTTTCGTTACTGAAGATTCAGACAACTTATGTACAAGAACCATTTCTTTATAACAGAACTTAATTTTAAACAATACTAATCTACTTACAACAAGATCACGACTTTCACTAGAACTGTACGTGAAGTTTTAACATTTTCACTGTAATACTGATAAATCATGAAAACAATTATTCTTGTTAATAACCGTCATGTTTTTACAGTTTACAGTATTCTAGTTCTTGGAAATTTCTGAAAGGATTCACAAGTATTCTCAACTTAATTAATTAATTTAATAGCCTCTGGACTCTGGATGTGGCAATGAATGAATCGGTGATGTGTTCCACACGATAACGTGATCTGCATATATTGAGAAATGAGGGTATATATTAGGTTAGGAAGATGTATGACATTTGGGAATAGAAAGTAGGATAGTGGGCAGAGGAAAGACCCTGGAGATCTTATGCATTTCGACGTGCTGTTGTTGATATTATCTTTAACAGTTCTATTATGATAATGGAAAAGAGCCACCTGATGATGGGGATAAGGAACTTGTAGCTAGTTAAGTGATACTTTAGAGTATTGTGTCAGACAGTATGGAATGGTTGCATTACATCTACAAACGCTGCGACTGTGAAATGATTCTGGTTGAACAGTTGGTGTATCGATTCATCCAATATTACAAGATGATTGGCTGTCTGTCTGTTTTTTTGTACTCACGTTTTGTTTATTGTTGAAAATGTTATTGGTTTCCAAATAATGTAACAGTGCGTTGGATATGACTTTGTCCACGAGCTTACATAAGTTCATGTCGTGATTTAAGGAATTTTTTTTTCTCTTAGATATAGGGCACGCAAAATGATCAATGTGTTCATGTAATAGGAATGAAGGATTAAAAAATAATAATAATAAATAATAAAGTACTGGATATATGTATTGTAAGTTTGGGTAGTTTAGGCCTAGGAAGAGCCACAGAAAAGTAAATAATTCAGTTCAGTTTGGAACATTTTAAAATTAAAATGACTACCATACTTTTCTTCTTCTTCGTCACTGTTGTATATGATGTTATATTACACCGAAAAATATAAGTTTATTCGGGGCTAGTCATATTTCAATAATTATTTGTTGTTTGACAGATCTCCCAACATTATATTCCGTTTAACTTTATATAGATATTTAATTACCTAAATCAGTGAAACGTATAATTTAACTACAAAATAGATTCTGTAGAACTGAATGTATCAACACACAGGGCCTAAGGGTAATTACAAAACGTAACATCAGAACTTTAATTTGGAATTAGAAATTGATATAAATAGTTTTGCATATAATAATAGTGAATAAAAATAATATAAGATTAAATATTGTTGCTTAGGATAGTTATATTTTCATGTAAGAAGATGACGAATGAGCTAGAATTGCGTTAAAGCATTTGATCACAGTCAGCAGTAATCCATACAATATGTTTTCAAAACTTTCTAGTGAGTTCTGCTTCAACTATTCCTACGGCATACGGGAATTATTTTAAACACGTTATTTCCAGATCATTTATGGAACAAATGGACTATGTTATTGTTATTGCATTTTTTAAATTTTTGCGTGTGTACAAAATTACTATACTGTAGCTTAGAATATTTAACGAAATATATTTCTTACTGTATTTGTTACACTTATTATTATTAGTTAAGTATAAAGAAGACATGTGTAATATAATATCCAAATATAGAATATTCTACGATTTTCTTCGGTACTATTAATTAAGGTTCTTTCACGTGTGTAAAATATTTACAATTATCTATTAATGTTTGGTAACCACTAACGTTACTCAGTTTATTTCATGAAGTAGCTAACATGGCTACAGTCTGGATATTTAACAATACCATTCATTTTATACATCCAAAACCCTACTAACGTATTTTTATTTTGAAATCACAATCTATGTTTGACTTTTACGAATATTATATTACCGAAAATATGGGGTCCTTCTATTCCGGTTAGTGGGATGTACCTCTGACCCACATCCTCTAGAGCTGTTCTTGGAAGAAAGGTTTATTTTGATACTTGTACATACGTTCATTATATGACACAAGAAAGTTTATATACTGCTTTGCTATCATCAATACAAATCCATAACTTAAGACATTTTACTGGTGGCTGTTGTAATGCAGTGTAATCATTGCTATAAATAGATTGGTTTTAAAATTATTCTACTTCTTCAGGATGGTAGTAATGCCGTCATTACTGACACTGATTTTAAACGTTTTGAATCGTTTGTTAATAAATTTTATAATACATTTGTGTGAATTTTAAAAACGTATTTATGTGTTTTTATTTCAATGATTTACACCAGCTTTACTCAATATTCCGTTGATAGGTTAGAAGGAATGTAGGTAGTCAAAACTACTTACCGACAATTATTGAACGACTCAAACTTAATATTTCAATATTGCTATTTGACCTTTACACTTATAACAACAAAACGGCCTGAAATGGGGAACGTTAATAAATGTTTTCTGATAAAAACAAAAATTCGAGATTTGAAACTTTTTATTGCAATATTATTGATTCAGGTAAAGATGTAATATTTAGAAAAATATGAAAAAAACTTTCTTACAATTGAAGGTTCTAGGTTATATTTTATAGAAACATCAAAATCATGTAAAGATTCAAACAAGTTAAATCTGGCAGTTAGGAAACCGTCATTATTGAGTTGGTTTCGCTCTCCGTTATATTGTTAAACATTTTAACACGGCGCCATCTGAAGAGAAACATTTCTGATTGTACAAACAAAACAGAAACAGAAAGAAGAAAATATATTATGTAAAAATTCTATGGTTTCTTAACACATTTTACATAAAGTACTTGTGGACAATAAAACTTTAAAAAATAAATAATTTATTTATGACACATATTTCAGGTTCTTCAGAACACGTTAGATTAAAATAGCAGTCGTAAACATTCACCAAAATTACTTTATTTCTTTATGGTAAAATATCGACTTACATATAATTACACACAGATAAAAAATAAATCATATTTAGAACATCTGTCTATCTTGTCTGTCTATCATCACGTATGACATAAAATATAATTTTGCAAAACATATTTAATTTTTTTTTATTATTTATTGACCAATAATAAACTCCACAGGTCTTATTTTCATCTCGCTTGACTTTAGTGTACTGTGTTTACTATTCCACTCATACCAGGTAATACCAGTTGTATCTACCTTATCTTCTCTGTAATACAGGCCGTTTAAGTTACAACGATGGCATGAATTATACCACCATCCGCCTTTGTAGCTTTGAGCACAACTACCGCTGTTTTATCGTTGTCTTTATCCTTGGCACTGAACATCATGTTGTTGTGAACAGCAAGAGAATTTCCTAAAATAATGTCGAAATAAATAATAAATAATATATAAACAACTAATGTAGGATTTTATATACTGGAATAAAGTTTCAACTCACCCGCGTCACCCTTGTACGTTTTGTAACTCATTTTATATAGTTCTCTTTCACTTCGTACCAAGAACTCGTCATGCTCTGCATATCTTCGACTTCCTTCAAAGTCTTCCAGATCAACACGGAGCACCATATTGTCCTGATTGGTCAACGAGAAGATGATGTCATTTCCTAGCAGTTTATAATAAATAAATAGTTTATAACACAGTAAATAATTAACTATATCAAATAACACTAAATAATATGAAAAATAATAGTTGATCACTGTTAGATAAATATATAAGGTTTTACCTAACCAAAACTCCTGGGTTAAATTCCCGAAACCATTTTTGTATTCTATCCACGATCTATAAAAATTTTCAAATGGTTTTCCAAAATCTCCTCTTCTTTGGATCAACTAGAAATAAGAAAATCAATAAGATATACTGAGATAACTAACTTTTATAATTATCAAAATGAAACTTGAAAATATATATTTCTGTATTATTCAACATTATTCTGTACAAAATATGTGGAAACTGTCTGTAAAAATATTGATATGTTTTTTTAATTAAAACAAAACTCATTATTATGACATTTGGGAATAGAAAGTAGGGTAGTGGGCAGCGGTATGTCTGCGTCTCACATTGTTAAAACCATGTGTCGAAACCCATGGTGGTCAGAGCACAGATAGCCTATTGCCTATCTTCGCGATTAACTCATAAGAAATGTATGATCTAAATTTATGTTTGAAAGACGATTTTAGAATAAAATGTAATATGCTTTTAAATAAACTTCTAATAAACTTCTCAAGAAACTTAAAATAAACCATAACACAAACTCCAGAGTAAATTTCAATGTATTGTTAAACACTGTTGTATGTTTATCATCATATAAAAAGTGTCAGGCTCAATATAGATACACATTCCGATATACGTATAAAAAACAAAGTAGAAAGAAATGATTACCAAGTGAAAACGCATCTTATAGACTGTATATTTAAATATGATAAAGTAACATATATTAATGAACGGAATCAGTGAAGCAATGTGATACAAAAATAAAACAAACTTAATTGTTTTTTGTTAAATGTTAATTTGGTTCTAAAACTTATTTTCCAATTCTCTAATATAACTGAACTTATATAACCAAACAGTTCATTTTTCTATGAAAATAATGGTAAACTTTTATATAAATGTTTCAAAAAACATCCACTAACTGATAATTAACTGAAGCTACACTACAAAAGGAAGTTTAGTTCACCTACCGTCCACCCTCCTCCTGATGTCTCCATATCACAGTATACAGAAATCGACTGGTTCATAAATCGTGGCTGAACCTTATAGACACCACTGGTTCGGTTTAGTTTTTGTTTATAGATACTGGCACAGTCTTCTGGTGGAGGTGGCTTTTGTTCCGTCGTCTGTGTCACACAAAGAAATTGTTGAAAGGATCGGTTTTGTTTGTGATTAACAATCGGTGGAAATGTTCGTTCAACTGTGGTTGTAGAAAACACATCTAAAGAATAACGGATAAAAGCTTTAATGTGGAAACAGAAAAGTAGCTGAACATACAATGTTACCAACAATAATATTGTAACATTTATGTTTAACATTCTAAAGTAACATGTAGTTATAAATATTACTTTAATCGATGTTCAAGTTTTCCGTTAACTAAAATACTTCAAGTGAAATATATTACCTTCTAAAGTAGAAATCCTCTCTCTAGCCAGATCTACTAATTCTGTAACGGAGTCCACTATTCCTTTCAGTGACCCAACAGTCTTACAAGCTGTGTGATGATGGACATCAGCCTGGGTCAACACGAAGAAAGACAAAATACTTAGTATCTTTACAGCGTTGTACATTGTTAAATGGTTAATAAAACAGAACTGTTTCCTTATAGACCGAGATGTGAATCTCCTATCAATGGTTTTATAGTTGTATTAAACAGGATATCCAAAAAGGGTTTTCTTTAAATTACTACAAGTTAGAACCGTGTTAGTAACTGTATCTGATGTTTGTCACACTGAGTCCAAGAAATGTTTATAGTTTTCTAGTTATGGCTCTTGTCAATATCTGTAATTTCTACTTCTTTTTATAAACATTAGAGTTATTATTATCGTAAGAGCTGTTGTCTGTTTTATAATATTTATATTAATGATGCTATTGAACCTAATATAAAGTTATGAGATTTCATTGTAAAAAAAAATTGGTATTACGAAGAACATGTTTGTATATTTTTTACCGCTTATAGTTTACGTGCTAGTTAGTGAGTTTACTCTGGTTTTCGTGCTGGAAGTTTTATCTTAGTATGAACATAGCAGAAGACAAATAAATACTAGAAACCTATTTACACGTAAGATGTGATGTGATATTTTTCAGAAATTTCCCATCCTTAAATCATACATTTCTACAGAAGTAGAACAAAAACTTGGATACGTTTGTTTGTAACCAATATTAATACCGTACAGAAACACGTTCAAGCATGAAGACTATGATTTTTTTTTACCTTAAAGTTTTTAGATATGTCTGGAAATTTACTTAAGAAACACTAAGATTTGTAGGTTATTATTATTGTTTATATGTTAGGGTTAGCTTAAAGGTGTCGATCTTTAAGTAAAATGTGAAATAAATCATACATAAAAAGATCCAAGTGTAAACAAGATACTTTTAAATATTACAGTGATATTTATAGTCTATTATTGACTGTATTCTTCTTTCAGTTATAAATCGTAAGATGGAAAAACCAATTAAATATAACAATATAACAATATCCATACATAGTCATTGAACCTGAAATGTTAAAGTACAGTTTATCGTTACTTTCTACTGTAGTTCTTATTTTATTTATTAACTCTATGTTTCATTATTTCTGTTGTATATCTTTCACAACTTTTAATTTTCAATACTTTAATGTCTTTAAAAATAGGTGGCAGCTCATGTAAAAAGTATCTAAGATGTCAATAAATTATCTGACTTATTTTATAAATTCATAATTTCACAATTATCATATATAGAACACTTGTTTTATTTAACTTCACGAACAACTCATAAAGTTTTCCCTCCTTTCCATTGTTGCACTACAGAAAGATGGTTTAGTATAGATAGACAAACATGATGGCCCTTCTTTCCCTAGCATATCCCTGTCAGACTTTTTCTTGAGTTAGGTTGTCAAATATTACGTATATTTGACACTTGTACGTGATATCCTGGATCTCAATCAAGGAATAATCGATGTAATAAGGAATGTGATATTGAACAACACATAAAGTATCATCAGGACAAACTTCTAATAACGAACTACACCCATGTGGTACTATACTAAAACAAGAAGACATTTTGTCGAAGCTAAATAAATACAGAGTATTCTGTCTGTAATATTTTTGAAATTATTAATTTTTAATATGGGATCAGATAGTTTGTGGACACCCAGCATACTATTATTCATGTCAGTTTTACTTTGAGTAATTTTTATACACATCATTGGACTATAATGGTTCAATAGAATCATGTAAGTGTACAACCAAACATGTAACTAATTTGTACGAAATAAAGGCAAAAGGCAGTTTTATATTTCACAAAAATAAACAAACTGTTCTTTGTGTTACTTTAAATATAACTAAGTGTTTAGTTTTTAATACAAGTACAAGAAAGTTACAAAACCCTACACCCACAAAAAACGAACTGGCACTGTCACTGTAAACCATGATTTCAGAAACGTTTTCAGTTGTCGTAACCTCCACGAACTGATAAAGTTGAAACCGAATTTAATATTTTTAAAGATGTATTGAAAAAACAAGTAATTAAATTGAAATTTATTTTAATTAGTAATTAAAATTAGTAGATCTGGCTAGAGAGAGAATTTCAACTTTAAAAGGTAAATATTTAACCTGAAGTATTTAAGTTTACGGAAAACTTGAACATCGATTAAATGAACATATAAAAAATAACTATTTGTCAAGTTAGAATGTTAAATCTAAATGCTACAGTGTTTTTGTTCTACAACCACACTTGAACGAACATTTTAATTGATTTTTAATGACTAAGAAAACCGATCCTTTCAACAATTTCTTTGTGTGACACAGACGACAGAACAAAAGCCTCCTCTACCAAAAAGACTCTGCCTGTATCTATAAACAACAATATACCGAACCAGTGGTGTCTACAAGATTCATCCACGGTTTATGAACCAGTAGATCTCTGCATACTGTGATATGGAGACGTCAGGAGGAGGGTGGACGGTAGGTGAACTGAACTTTGTATAAAAGGGGATCTTTATTTTTAATGAAAATTTATTTGGAATTAAGGAACTTTTACAACATCAAAAAACTATTTTATTAAATACCTGATTATTTCGAATAGCTTGTAACTGTTTATTGTACTTTTTCATTAAACTATTTGAATTATCACGTTTATTTTCAGAGTTTTTGAGACATGTTTTCAATTGGTAATCATTTCATTCTAGATTATTTACCAACTAATAGTTAAATTGACCATCACATTATAACGCCCCCCATGGTTGTAATGGCGAGCATGTTTGGTGCGACCGGGATTCAACCTCACTTTCCTCAGATTACGAGTCGTGCGCCTTAATGATCTGGACATGCTGGGCTTCGGAGGATTATCAAGAATAATTATATCGAGGATATGCAGAGTATGACGAGTTCTTGGTAAGAAGGGAAATAGAACTCTATAAAATGAGTTACAAAACGTACAAGGGTGACGAGGGTGAGTTTAAACTGTATTCTAGTATATAACATCCGACATCAGTTGTTTATGTTTTCAGGAAATTTTCTCGCTCACCACAATAACATGATGTTTAGTTCCAAGGATAAAGACAACGATAACAACAGCGGTATTTGTGCTCAAACCTACAAAGGTGGATGGTGGTACAATTCATTCTATCATTCTAACTTAAACGGACTGTATTTCACAGAAGATAAGATAAATGCTACCGGTATTAGCTGGTATTACACATTAGAGTAAATACATGCGAAAAATATTAAGACATAATTATAGGTGGATACCCTTAAGTTGTTAACTTAAGGAAGTTTTTTTTTTCTTTTAGATATAGGGCACGCAAAATGATCACTGTGTTCATGTAATAGGAATGAATGGTTAAAAAAATAATGATAATAAATAATAAAGTACTGGATATATATATATTGCAAGTCTGGGTAGTTTAAGCCTAGGAAGAGCCACAGAAAATTAAATAATTCAATTCAGTTTGGAACATTTTAAAATTAAAATGACTACCATACTTTTCTTCTTCTTCGTCATTGCTATATATGATGTTATATTACACCGGAAAAATATAAGTTTATTTGTGGCTAGTGATATTTCACTAATTATTTGTTGTGAAACAATGGTTCCAAAATTGTATTCCGTTTAAGTATATATAGATATTTAATCACATGAATCAGTGAAACCTATAATTTAACTACAAAATAGATTCTGTAGAACTGAATGTACTAACACACAGGGCCCAAGGTTAATTGCAATACCTAACATCAGAACTTTAATTTGGAATTAGAAATGATTATAAATATTTTTGTATGTAATAATAGTGAATAAAAATAATATAAAATTAAATATTGTTACTCAGCACAGTTATATTTTCATGTAAGAAGATGAAGGATGAGCCAGAATTTCGTCAAATAATTTGATCACAGCCAGCAGTTATCTCAACAGTTTATTTTCAAGACTTCCATGTGAGTTCTCCTTGAACTATTCCTAAGACCCACGGGAATTATTTTAAATATGTTATTTCCAAATCATTTATGGAACAAATGGACTACGTTATTGTTACTGCGGTTTTTTTTTTTTGCGTGTGTACAAAGTTACTATACTGTAGCTTAAAATATTTAACGAAATATCTTTCTTACTGTATTTGTTACACTTATTATTATTAGTTAAGTATAAAGAAGACATGTGTAATATAATATCCAAATATAGAATATTCTACGATTTTCTTCGGTACTATTAATTAAGGTTCTTTCACGTGTGTAAAATATTTACAATTATCTATTAATGTTTGGTAACCACTAACGTTACTCAGTTTATTTCATGAAGTAGCTAACATGGCTACAGTCTGGATATTTAACAATACCATTCATTTTATACATCCAAAACCCTACTAACGTATTTTTATTTTGAAATCACAATCTATGTTTGACTTTTACGAATATTATATTACCGAAAATATGGGGTCCTTCTATTCCGGTTAGTAGGATGTACCTCTGACCCACATCCTCTAGAGCTGTTCTTGGAAGAAAGGTTTATTTTGATACTTGTACATACGTTCATTATATGACACAAAAAAGTTTATATACTGCTTTGCTATCATCAATACAAATCCATAACTTAAGACATTTTACTGGTGGCTGTTGTAATGCAGTGTAATCATTGCTATAAATAGATTGGTTTTAAAATTATTCTACTTCTTCAGTATGGTAGTAATGCCGTCATTACTGACACTGATTTTAAACGTTTTTAATCGTTTGTTAATAAATTTTATAATACATTTGTGTGAATTTTAAAAACATATTTATGTGTTTTTATTTCAATGATTTGCACCAGCTTTATTCAATATTCCGTTGATAGGTTAGAAGGAATGCAGGTAGTCAAAACAACTTACCGGCAATTATTGAACGACTCAAACTTAATATTTCAATATTGCTATTTGTCCTTTACACTTATAACAACAAAACGGCCTGAAATGGGGAACGTTAATAAATGTTTTCTGATAAAAACAAAAATTCGAGATTTGAAACTTTTTATTGCAATATTATTGATTTAGGTAAAGATGTAATATTTAGAAAATATGAAAAAAACTTTCTTACAATTGAAGGTTCTAGGTTATATTTTATAGAAACACCAAAATCTTGAAAAGATTCAAACAAGTTAAACCTGGCAGGTAGAAAACAGTCAGTATTAAGTTGGTTTCGTTTCTTCGTTATATTGTTAAACATTTTAACACGGCGCCATCTGAAGGGGAAAATTTCTAGTAATTGTACAAACAAAACAGAAACAAAAAGAAGAAAATATATTATGTAAAAATTCTATGGTTTTTTTAACACATTTTGCATAAAGTACTTGTGGACAATAAAATTTTAAAAAATAAATAATTTATTTATGACACATATATTTCAGGTTCTTCAAAACACATTAGATTAAAATAGCAGTCGTAAACATTCATCAAAATTACTTTATTTCTTTATGATAAAATATCGACTTAAATATAATTACACACAGATAAAAAATAAATCATATTAAAAATATCTGTCTATCTTGTCTGTCTATCATCACGTATAACGTAAAATATAATTTTGCAAAATATATTTAATTTTTATTTATTATTTATTGACCAATGATAAACTTCACAGGTCTTATTTTCATCTAAATAACTATTGTAAGATGTTATATACTGGAATAAAGTTTAAACTCACCCGCGTCACCCTTGTACGTTTTGTAACTCATTTTATAGAGTTCTCTTTCACTTCTTACCAAGAACTCGTTATACTCTGCATATCTACGACTTCCTTCAGTCTTCCAGATCAACACGGAGAACCATATTGTCCTGATTGGTCAACGAGAAGATGATGTCATTTCCTGGCACAGAAGCAGTATATAACACTGGGGAAAACTCATTTTGTTGCATTTAAAAAAAAGACCTTTCTATAGTCAATTTGAGTGTGTTGATTTCAAATCTGAAGTCGGTTTTTGTCTGTAAGCTACAGATTTTATGCAATTTGACATTTTTATTTATTGTATAATGTTTCGTTATTATAGGAAATTATAGGAATAGCTTATCAATTTGTTTGTGTATTTTATTCAGGTAGGAATTTGCGTTTGTAACTTTTGCGTTTGTACACTTCATCTGGACAATCTCGTTTAATACTCCAGCAGTAGTCAGCCATCATACTTTTGTCCCAGCGCCCTTGGTAGCGTTCTTCCATGACCTTTAGATCTTGGTGGAATCGTTCTCCTTGTTCGTCACTCACAGCCCCCCAGGTTGTCAAGTTGGCTGTTCAAAAAATGGACGTGAAAATGCTTATAAATGGTTTACGCAAGTTCACATTTGTACAATTTCATTAACCTCAAATTGCATACAAACTAGAGCTTGTAGAGAAAAATAAATTTCAGATTTGAAATCAGCGCCTAAAACTCCTTCAGAATCAGTTAAAATATCCAATGCAACTCAAAGTTACTGAAAATATGTTCCCCAGTGTAATAAATAAATAGTTTATAAGACAGTAAATAATTAACGATATCTAATAATACTAAATAATATGAAAAGAAATAAGTAGTTGATCACTGTTTGATAAATATATAAAGTTTTACCTAACCAAAACTCCTGGGTTAAATTTCCAAAACCATTTTTGTATTCTACCCACGATCTGTAAAAATGTTCAAATGGCTTTCCATAATCTCCTCTTTTTTGGATCAACTAGAAATAAGAAAATATATAAGAAATACAGAGATAACTGAGTTTTATAATTATCAATATGAAACTTTAAAATATATATTCCTGTATTATTAAACATTATTCTGTATACCATATGTGGAAGCTGTCTGTAAAAGTATTGATATGTTTTTTTTTAATAAAACAAAACTCATTATTATGATTTGACCCCCAATGACATAGCTGTATGTCTGCGTTTCACATTGTTAAAACCATGTGTCGAAACCTATGGTGGTCAGAGCACAGATAGCCCATTGCCTCTCCTTGCGGTTAACTGATAAGAAACGTATTATCTAAATTTATGTTTGAAAGACGATTTCAGAATAAGAAGTAATATGCTTTAAACTTCTCAAGAAACTTAAAATAATCTATAACACAAACTCCAGAGGAGAGTTCAATGTGTTGTTAAACACTGTTATATGTTTATCATCATAAACAGGTTCAATATAAATACACATTCTGATATAGGTATCAAAAATAAAGTAGAAAGAAATGATTACCAAGTGAAAACGCATCTTATAAAGTGTATATTTATATATGATAAAATAACATATATTAATGAACGGAATCAGTGAAGAAATACGACAAAACTTTAAAAGGAAAACGTTACAACAAACTTAAATATTTTTAAATAAATTGGAACAAAAACTTTACTTGTTCCTAACAATCAGTGAATAAATGTGACACAAAAATAAAACAAACTTAATTGTTTTTTGTTAAATGTAAATTTGGTTCTAAAACTTATTTTCCAATTCTCTAATATAACTGAACTTATATAACAAAGCAGTTTATTCTTCTATGAAAATAATATAAACTTTTATATAAATGTTTCACGAAAACATCCACTAACTGACAATTAACTAAAGCTATACCATGAAAAAAAGTTTAGTTCACCTACTGTCCACCCTCCTCCTGATGTCTCCATATCACAGTATACAGAAATCGACAGGTTCAAAAATCGTTGCTAAATCTTGTAGACGCCACTGATTCGGTTTCGTTGTTTTTTTATAGATGCTGGCACAGTCTTCTGGTTGAGGTGGCTTTTATTCCGTCGTCTGTGTCACACAAAGAGATTTTTGAAAGGATCGGTTTTGTTTGTTATTAACAATCAGATGAAATGTTCGTTCAAATGTGGTTGTAGAAAACACATCTAAAGAGTAACGGATAAAAACTTTAATGTGGAAACAGAAAAGTAGTTGAACATACAGTGTTACCAACAATAATATTGTAACATTTATGTTTAACATTCTAACGTAACATGTAGTTATAAATATTACTTTAATCGATGTTCAAGTTTTCCGTTAACTAAAATACTTCAAGTAAAATATATTACCTTCTAAAGTAGAAATCCTCTCTCCAGCCAGACCTACTAATTCTATAACGGAGTCCACTATTCCTTTCAATGGCCCAACAGTATTGCAAGCTGTGTGTAATGGACATCAGCCTGGGACAACACGAAAAAAGACAAACTACTTAGTATCTTTACAGTGTTGTACATTGTTAAATGGTTAATAACACAGAACTGTTTTCTTATAGACTCAAGATGTGAATCTTCTATCAATGGTTTTATAGTTGTATTAAACAGGATATCCAAAAAGGATTTTCCTTAAATTACTACAAGCTAGAACCGTGTTAGTAACTGTATCTGATATTTGTCACACTAAGTCCAAGAAATGTTGATAGTTTTCTAATTATGTCTCTTGTCAACATCTGTAATTTCTACTTCTTTTTATAAACATTAGAGTTATTATTATCGTAAAAGTTGTTGTCTGTTTTTTTTATTATCTTGATTGTTTGTTTTTTGAATTTCGCACAAAGCTACTCGAGGGCTATCTATGCTAGCAGTCCCTAATTTAGCAGTGTAAGACTACGGGGATGGCAGCTAGTCATCACCATCCACCGCCAACTCTTGGGCTACTCTTTTACCAACGACTAATTGGATTGGCCGTGACATAATAACTCCCCACGGCTGAAAGGGCGAGCATGTTTGGCGCGACGGCGATCAAACGCGCGACCCTCAGATTACGAGTCGCACGCCTTAACACGCTTGGCCATGTCGGGCCTATTATCATGATATTAATGATGCTGTAGAACCTAATATAAAGTTATGAGATTTTATTGTAATAATAAAAATTTGTATTACGAATAACATGTTTGTATATTTTTTACCGCTTATAGTTTACGTGCTAGTTAGTGAGTTTACTCTGGTTTTCGTGCTGGAAGTTTTTATCTTAGTATGAATATAGCAGAAGACAAATAAATACTAGAAACCTATTTACAGGTAAGTTGTGATGTGATATTTTTCAGAAATTTCCCGCCCTTAAATCATACATTTCTACAGAAGTAGAACAAAAACTTGGATACGTTTGTTTGTAACCAATTTTAATAACGTACACAAACACGTTCAAGTATAAAGACAATGATTTTTTTTACCTTAAACTTTTTTAGATTTGTCTAGAAACTTACTTAAGAAACACTAAGATTTGTAAGTTATTATTATTGTTTTTATGTAAGGGTTAGCTTAAAGGTGTCGATCTTTAAGTAAAATGTGAAATAAATCATACATAAAAAAGATCCAAGTGTAAAGAAGATACTTTTAAATATTACAGTGATGTATATAGTCTATTATTGACTGTTTTCTTCTTTCAGTTATTAATCGTAAGAATGATAAACCAATTAAATATAACAATATAACAATATCCATATATAGGCATTGAACATGAAATGTTAATGTACAGTTTATCATTACTTTTTACTCTAGTTCTTATTTTATCTATTAACTGTATGTTTCATTATTTCTGTTGTATATCTTTCACAACTTTTAATTTTCAATACTTTAATGTCTAAAAATAGGTAAAATGCAGCTTTTTGTTTTCTAGAAAGATTGGAACAATAACATAGTTAGACGTCGGTCAGTGGTTGTTTAATTTATATTAAATGTTTCAGAATTTTTACATCGAGTATACAGAACATATTAGTATTTTAACTAATTAGTTTTAAAATGTTTTTTAACAGAAGAATAAAGCAGCATTGTTTTTACCGTTAACCTTTAAGACAGTGTGAGCGGTTCATTGGTTCCTAATATAACAGTTACGTATCTAAAGAAAATAATTTAAAAATTTAAAATCAAAACAATTAACACGCACATATATAAATTAACCTACATTGTTATGACAGTGTAGGAATTACGTAGAAAACAACACACCAAATGCATACATTTTTGTAGTGGTTATTCTTAGCTAACGTTGTCCAGGTATAACGTGAACAGAAGTCCGTGTTTAGATTTTATGAAGTAGAAACTATTAAAATCTATTTTTTAATATAACTATACATGTCAGATGTATAAATGTGTTAATAGTGAAAAGAAAGACAATATTTTCAATCGTGAAATTAGTACATACTAATACTATAATATGAATTCTAATAGTTTTATGGATGGTTTCTTTTAAAAACATAAAACAATAACATCTTTGTAACATCAGGTTATTAAAACACGTTGTTCTCAATAAAACCTAACCTGTAAAGCTTGGTTAGAGACACAAAGGAAGATTGGATTGTTGTTACTGGCATAACCGGTCTCAGCGTTATAAACATAGAAACGTATCTCAGAGCTACTTGGAGGACAATAAGATACGTGACCAGTGTTAGTATAAAAGTAATTTATTATTGAAATATTTAAAACAAAAGGATGTAGCTACGAAATTAAGGAAAAGAAAACAAACAGAACTGAATGTTTTATAAAAACTTTATTTATTAACAGCCATGGTTTCAGCATGTACAGACTGTAATGGAATGTAAGCAAGTTTATATATTTAACCATATATCAGCTTCTATCAGCTTCTCATAGTATATCTATCCACACTTTTGAAATATTTTAACCTAAATTTGATTTAATTTTTTATTAATTATCTAAGCACCTAATAAGAAGTTGGAAGGAAGGATTTAGGTCCGTATCAGATGGTACCTTTGCCATGATAAAGCTGTTGGTGATATCATTTACTTCTACCTCTATGTTTTCCTACAACTAAGTTATCTAGTTGTACGAACAGTAAAAAATCTCCTTGTAGAAGCTGATCATTAAACGTTTGGAAATCATATTGCTTTCCTCAGATTAACTTGTTACAACAATAAGTTTAATATATTACCAAACTATTATGTGTGCGTGTGTTTTTCATAGCAAAGCCACATCCGGCTATCTGCTTAATCTACCTTAATCCAATGGTTCCCAACCAGGGGTGATCGCACCCCTTGGGGGTGCAAGATAACATTTCAGTTTTTTTCGTTTATATTAACGGTACTGTCCTATATATTCAAAATTACGTTTTATTTTTATTTCTTATTTTTCTTGTTGTAGACGACGCTTTTTGCCTTGTTATGATAAACTATCGTTTCTACCGTCACCGGCGCAGACTGAAATCTTAATGTACAACTGTAAACAAACAACACACGAAACGTAAACGTGACCTAAATACTCGGCACAACTAATTAGGTTACGTTCGTGAACGCCGTCTTAAAGTGTCTATTATTTATTTATGTTATGTATTCACGTGATCGTGACTCGAAAAACTTCCAGAAGTATTCAGTTTAATCGATGACGTCATGTGACGTATATTCGAGAAGTTCTAGAAAGTTTTGCAGAGTATATAAACCCATGCGTAATGCTATGGTAGTCAGTGCATTGTTGAATCTGTGTTCGTGCAAAAACTTCATAATGTCAAAGAAAAGGAAATGGAATGATGATTATGTAAAGTTTGGTTTCACTTGCATCGGAACAACTGAGGATCTGCAAAAACCCCAGTTCATTCATTGTGACGCGGTCCTTTTAAACGCAAATTTGAAGCCATCTAAGCTGCAGGAACACTTCAACAACCGGCATGGTGGAGTAGCTATTGTAGGCCATGATGTTGAATCGATGAAAGATAAAAGGGCCCGCTTTGATTTTCGAGCAACCCTTTCAAAATTAAGTTTTATATCTGCTGACAATTACTACTTTTGTAAGTAGCAATTTTGTAATTGACAAGTGACAATTGCAGAAGAGGTGATAAAACCGTGTGCATTAGAAATGGCAACAATTGTTCTTGGAAAAGAAGTCTCAAACAAGCTTAAATTAGTGCCGTAATCAAATAATGTTATTCAAAACCGAATTGGTGATTTGAGTTCGGACATTTTGGACCAAGTTATCGCAGATATCAAGGCTAGTCCCTTGAAAATTTCTCTCCAATTGGACGAAACAAATGACGTTGCAAATTGCAGCCAACTCATCACACTAGTGAGGTATGTTCATGATGGTGCCATAATGGAATATTTCCTGTTCTGTGAAGATCTGAAAACAACCACAAAAGGAAAGATGTCTTTCAGTGTGTGAAGGACTTCTTTGCGAAATATGATTTAGATATCCAAAATTGGTTCTGTGTGTACAGACGGTGCCCCTTCTATGCTAGGAAATAAATCAGGATTTTTACACTGATGAAACAAGAGATTCCACACTTTCAAGGTATTTGCTGTTTTCTTCATCAACATGCTTTGGCATCAAAACATTGCCTCCAAAGTTGATAAAGGTCCTTGACACTCCTGTGAAGACCATCAACTGGATTAGGGTCGCGCTCTGAACCACCGGCTCTTCAAGTCGGTTTGTGAAGATTTTGGAAGTGAGCATTCAGTTTTGCTTTTCCACACAGAAGTTCGCTGGCTGTCACGTGAGAGAGTTTTAACGCGTTTCTTTGAACTGCGAGTAGAAGTCAGAACGTTTCTGAAGGAACGTGACTATACTCTGCCCGGAGAAATAGAATCACGAGAATTCAACCAAATGCTAGCCTATTTGATGATATTTTCACTCGTATGAATGACATGAGTGTATTTATTCAAGGGAAAACATAAACATATTGAAATGCTGTGAAAAGTTAAACGCTTTTAAAGAAAAGTTACATCTTTGCTGTCGACGAGTTAAAGAGGGAAACTTTCAAATTTTCCATCACTCAAGTAATGGTAGGTGAGGATGAGTCTCTAATTCCATGTGTGTGTGAAGAAATTGTGGATCATTTGAAAATACTATCAAAGTGATTTGATGGATATTTTGGAGGAGAACTGGAAACGTCTGAAGAATGGATTATGAATACATACTCCTTCAATTTGGATAATATGTCGGATGATGAAGAAGTGAGAAAGATATTATTGAACTGCGCACAAATCGAATTTTGAAATGCAGTTTGAAATCAAAACTTTGGAAAAATATTGGTGTTCGGCATTGGACACGTTTCCAAGCTTTTGTGAAAAAGCACTAAATGTGCTCATCCCATTCGTGACGAAATACTTATGCAACTTTAGATTTAGTGCTTGAGAACTATCATCACAAACAGGGGCGTAGGTCCTGGGGGGGGATGGGTGGGATACATCCTCCCTTCATTTTAGATGGGGTATGGTGCACACAATCATCCACCCTACAGTTTGGTCTGTTGAATTGTTTTATTGTAAAAAACAATATATTCTCTTATCATAGATAGTAAAATATTGGATTTTTTTGTATAATTAGAACACAAAAGGAGCGATTTCAACGGTCTGAAGCCTCTACTCGAATTGTATTGCTAGTTTTGTTTAGGTGTTTTTATTTAATAGACGTACTTATAGACATTATATCACAACGTGTTTACCTTTTGACGAGCTTTAACAGGAATGTAATATATTTATGTTTGTTTAAGTATTTTTCGAGAAACTTGCAATTACTTGTGTTGTAAGTAGCACACATTATTGTCCCAGCGATGCCCAGGCGGTCAGTCGGCTCGGTGGTCATTGTGAGGTTCGCGCGTTCGACTTAATGAATTGTACAGTTCAGTCCTACTTCCATTCTGTTCTATCTTCGTTCGTTGTACGTTATAGTTTTTTCAATAAAGACTGTATTTTAGCCTGTTGAGTCATCTGGGAAAGAGATTCCAATTATGACAAGCAAGCGTCTGAAACTTTCCGATATTAGACAGTTCTGCAAGCCCGTTACTAGTACTACAAGTGACAGTGTAGATGCAGATAATCCAACAACTTCAAGCAAAGGAATAGAAACTTGCCATACAGAGGAAATACCATGTTCATCAGAGGACGAGACTGAAAATGCTTGTGCAACTATTGCACATCATGAACCACCAAATAGTTGTGAAACAAGTTTGTGCAGTAATGAAAAATCTAACACTCTACAGATACAGTGTGGAAAGTCATATCATCCAGACACACAACTAATACCACGACAGAAAGCAAAATCTCAAAATATCAACTTCCATGGCAAGTGGTTTGATGAGTTCCCATGGCTGCACTTCGACAATCAGACTCAAAAAGTCATATGCTTTCATTGTGCCAAGGCGGAAAATAGAGGTCTTTTTACAGGGAAATTGGAGAGGCCAGTGGAGTATACCTACATATCCGCCGGTTTTTTCAACTGGAAAAAGGCAAAACCGAAATTCAACGAACACCAATCCTCCTCTCAGCACAGATTCGCTATATCTCCAGAAGGTTCACTTGATGTAACTCCAGTGACTGTCCAGCAACATGATGGAAAAAAGAAGCAGCTGTTAGAATGCAAAAGAAGTATAGCCAAAATATTCAGAATTTTACGTTTCTTACTGCGTCAAGGTTTAGTATTACGTGGACATACTGATACGGAGGGAAACTTCCTGCAGTTAATGAAGCTCCTGAAAGAAGAAGATCCTGAGTTGACGGCCTACTTGTCAAAGAAAATCACATTCACATCACCCCAGGCTCAGAATGAAATAATGGAGATGTTCAGCCGTTAAATACTGAGGAACATAGCACACGAAGTGCAGCAAAGTAAAAAATCTGTGCATTAATGGTTGATGGCACTCAAGATGTTACAGGTGCCGAACAGGAGGCAATATGTGTACGATACGTAGATGAGAACCTTGACGTTCATGAGACATTTCTTGGTTTCTACAGTGTTTCTAATACAACTGGTGAAACAATATCCCCGACTATACTTGATGTACTGACTAGACTCAATTTAACACTGTCAGGATTAAGAGCACAAACTTATGATGGAGCCGCTAACATGAATGGTACGTAGAGAGGATGCCAGGCAAAAATAAAAGAGAAGCAACCGTCAACTTTGTTTTTCACTGCGGAGTACACAAGGCTAATTTAATAATTCAACATGCACTTGAAACTTGTGAATGTGTTCGAGATTCTATCCAGTGGGTACATGAACTTGGTGTCTTGCTTCAGAGGTCAGGCAAATACAAGACAATCTTTGAAAACATTGTATCGTTAGACAGCCACAATGGTCCAGTTAAATACATCCACCCACTGTGTCCAATACGCTGGTTGTGCAGCCTATCTGCAATTACATGTGCTAATGATCACTACAGTGACATTGTTGATTGTTTGTTTGAATTATCAAATGAAAAATCAGATGTAGCAGTGAAAGCATCTGGTCTGCTGGAAAGATTTGACAAAGGAAAGACAGTTTTAGGATTGTTGATGGCTCGGCATCCATTAACTGCATTAGAGGAACTAAACCGTGCATTCCAAGCAAAATCAGCGACAGTATCTGGCATGATTGAAGCATCTGCAAGACAGTTGAACAATTGCGGGTATTGCGAACAGAGGAAAATTACAACAAGATATTTGATGAAGTTGAGAAAAAGGTAACTTCCCTAGATCTGGTGCCTATTGAACTGCCACGTATTCGCAGACCCCCCAGAAGGATCACAGGTGATGGCTCAGCACACCATTCTGCAACAGCTAGAGATTACTAAAGAAGCCAATATTTTGAATTTGTGGACACAGTCATAGAACATCTGACCACGAGATTCAATGCAGACAACAATGACTTCAGGCAATATCTGGCACTTGAGAACATGATCGCATCTGGCACGATTAACAACTCGGTTATAAACTTCTATCTAGAAATCTCTGCACAACGGGTCGAGGTTCAATTGCTCATGTTCAAAGGAACAACAAAAGCAGTATCTCTGAAAGGTGCGAAGGATGCTTACTGTAAAATGCATGAAACAAGCCAGCAGATGTTTAGTGAAGTGTTTTTTTCTCATGAATGTATGTCCAGTTTCCAGCTGCGAATGTGAACGCAGCTTTTCTTCATTAAGACGGTTGAAGACGTAGTTAAGGTCACCTATGTCTCAGTGCCGCCTCAACCATGTGGCAGTTTGTCACACTCACAAAGATGAGGTCGATAAGATAAATATAGAAGAGCATATGAAAGAATTCATAAACAGATCATCACAAAGGAGGTCTACGTTTGGGAACATGTAGACTAGAGGACTAAACGAATATTACTTCAGTGAAAAGTATGAATAATTATATGCTACATTGTATTGATGTGTAATTTTCAAGAGTTCGCAAAGACATTTTAATTATTTTTATCAAACAACATGAACAGTTTTTCAGTAGATATAAACTTATCAAGGGTAATTACTAATTTTATTAATATTTGAAAACGTAATTCATGCAATGAAAGTTATTAGTAACCTTGTCAAGTATAATGGCCATCTTTTATACTGTTCAGTGTGCAGGAATAAATTCATGTGGCAGTTAATTTGTGACACATTTGTCTTTATTCTATTAACATTTTGTAAACTGATCAAACACTTCACTTATACAAAGCTACATGGAAACCTTGTAAATACTTGTAACAAGTATTGAATTATTAGAATTTATTCAGAGTAGAGAAACGTTTGAAATTATTTTTATAAATATATTAAAACTGGAAATACGACAACAAAAACTGAATTTAAAATATAATGCTAATTCGTAGGTACAGATTTACCTGAATTAAAGTATTGGAGTTGTTACAAAGTTTGTCAAAAAATTCTTTAGGCGACAAACTCGGAGTGATCTGTTTCTGATATACTTTTATAGCATTTCTCTGTAGTTTAAACATAAAAACCCAGTGTCAGAAACAACCAAAGGTAACTTATTATTAGAATTACAGTACTGTAAAAGATTTTATAACCCACGTGTTAGAAATAAAGATATATACTAGTGGATATATTGGAAAAAAAAAACCGTCTTTCATTGATATTAAATTATAGAAAGGTTTTCTTTTTCACACTTATCTATTCAAACATTTACAAATAAGGTAATACAAAAACAGTTGTTCACATTAAGGGTAACTAGATTTTTAGAATCATATTACACAGTGAATTTATGAAAAATGTAAACAAATTTTAACAGCAGTAAACAAAAAAGATAAAAATTATCCATAACTAAGTATTAATACGAGCTTAAATGTTTCCTTAATATGTTTTACTCATTACTAAAATAATACATTTATACTACAACAATATTTAATTACTTGTCAATACACCAGTGTAACCAAAATAAAAACTTGAAGTATTGCTATGGTAACTATAGCAATAATATAGTACAAGTGTAATAACGACATGTACTTACCATAAAGTAACCGGAGGAAAGGATTTAAAGTGTAACTAATGAGAGTAACCGTAACACACACAACAACCAAGAAAATAAAACTAACTAGGAGAACTTTATTATGCATTCTGTCAGTGTTATGTAGATATTAAAGACTGTTGTTGAAGAACCAGACTGAAATTATACCGTACCGACAGATGCTTATCCAGACTGTATTACCACAACTGCTGATTTATAAAATAATTAATGAACAAATGTAGAAAGGTTAATGCACATATGTCACGTATTGTCACAGCTACAATTTCTCAATACGTGTTATTATGCCTTCTACGTTTTCTCTGTTGAATGTGTAATTATCTAAACATAAATAAAAAATTAACGAACATTCTTCCACGTAACGTTACATTAAAATATTTGTTTTTCCTGTTTAATACATGTATACAATATCAGTAGAGAAACATTCTTGTAAAAATGAATACCTTACAGTCTATAAATATGTTTAAAATGTCACGAGTCACGATTAACATTAACATTAAAATTATTAACTGTAGAGAACAACTCTTACAGTAATAATAACTCCACAGTTTATAAAAAGAAGCGGAAAATTCAGATGTTGACTAGAGCCGTATTTAGAAAACTATAAACATTTCTTGGACTCAGAGTGAAAAACATCAGATACAGTTACTAACACGGTTCTAACTTGCGGTAATTTAAAGAAAGCCCTTTTTGGATATCCTGTTTAATACAACTATAAAACCACTGATGAAAGATTCACATATTCAGTCTATATGGACACAGTTTTGTTTTATTAACCATTTAACAATGTACAACACTGTGAAGATATTAAGAATTTTGACTTTCTTCGTGTTGACCCAGGCTGATGTCCGTCATCAAACAGCATGTAATACTGTTGGGTCACTGAAAGGAATAGTGGACTCCGTTACAGAATTAGTAGATCTGGCTAGAGAGAGGATTTCTACTTTAGAAGGTAATATATTTTACCTGAAGTATTTTATATAACGTAAAACTTGAATATCGACTATAGGAACATCTAAAATAACTATTTGTTAAGTTAAAACGTTAAACCTAAATCTTATAATGTTGTTCTTCGTACTAATATATGTTGAACTACTCTTATATTTCCTCATTAAAGTTTTTATCCGTTACTCTTTAGATGTGTTTTCTACAACCACACTTGAACGAACATTTTCACCGCTTATTAATGACAAGCAAAACCGATCTTTTCAACAATCGCTTTGTGTAACACAAACGACGGAACAAAAACCACCTCTACCAGAAGACTGTGCCAGTATCTATAAAAAAAACAACGAAACCGAACCAGTGGTGTCCACAAGATTGAACCACGATTCTTGAACCAGTCTATTTCTGTATACTGTGATATGGAGACATCAGGAGGAGGGTGGACGGTCGGTGAACTAAACTTTGTTTTGTGGTGAAGCTTTAGTTAATTCTGGGTTAGTGGATGTTTCCGTGAAACATTTAATTAAAAGTTTGCCATTATTTTCAGAGAAGAATAAACTGCTTTGTTATATAAATTCAATTATTTAAAAGAAATGGAAAATACGTGTCAGAACCAAACCCACATTTAAAAATAAATAAATATTGAAGTATATTAAGAACTTGTAACTTTTTCTTTTAAATTTTTATCATATTTCTTCACTGATTCCGTTCATTAATGTATGTTATTTTATCATATTTAAATATACAGCTTATAACACAGGTTTTCATTGGGTAATCATTTCGTCTAGTTTGCTTATATATATATATCAGAATGTGTATCTGTGTTCAATATGAGATTTTCTACATGATAATAAACATATAAGTGTTTAATATAACAAAGAAATCCACTCTGAAGTTTATGTTATTGATTATTTTAAGATTCTTGAGAGATTGAAAGCATATTACTTCTTATTCTAAAATCGTCTTTCAAACATAAATTTATATCATACGTGTGTTACGAAATAGAGTTTGTAAGAATGTGAGACCGAAAACATACCGCTATGTCATTGGGGACCAAATCATAATAATGAGTTTTGTGTTAATTAAGAAACGTATCGATATCTTTAGAGACAGTTTCCACATATTTTGTACAGAATAATGTTGAATAATACAGGAATATATATTTTGAAGTTTCATTTTAATACTTATAAAACTTAGTTATCTCTGTATTTATTGTTGATTTTCTTATTTGTAGTTGATTCAAAGAAGAGGAGATTATGGAAAACCATTTGAAAATTTTTACAGATCGTGGGTAGAATACAAAAATGGTTTTGGAAATTTAACCCAGGAGTTTTGGTAAGGTAAAACTTTATATATTTATCAAATATAATCAACTAGTTATTTCTTTTCATGTTAATTAATATTATTTGATATAATTAATTATTTACTGTGTTATAAACTATTTATTTATTATACACTGCTTCTGTTCCAGGCAATGACATCATCTTCTCCTTGAACAATCAGGACAATATGGTGCTCTGTGTTGATTTCGTTCTTCGTGATATTATTAAACATTTTAACACGGCGTCATCTACAGGGAAAATTTCTGCTGATTGTACGAACAAAACAGAAACAAAAGGCAATGTGTTATATGTATATTCTATGGTTATTAAAGACATTTTTCTTAAATACTTTGTGGACAATAAAACTTTATAGATAAACAATTCAATTATAACACAAATATTTGAGGTTCTTGAGAAGAAATTAGATTAAAATAGCAGTCATAAACTTTCACCAACATCACTTTATTTGTTAATGATAAAATATCAACTTAAAATAATTACACACAGAGAAATGATAAAACATGTTAAGATAACTTTTTATCTTGTTTGTCTATCTTAATGTATGATGTAAAATACAATTTTGCATGATATATTTAGATTTTATCTATTATCTATTGACCAATAATAAACTAAACAAATCTTATTTTCATCTCGCTTGTACTGCACAAGAAAACGCTCAAACTTAAAGACAATGATTTTGTTTTAACTTAAAATTGTTCTTGATATGTCTATAAACTTACTTAGGAAATACTATGACTTGTAGGGTAATATTATTGTTTTTATGTTAGGGTTAGCTTAAAGGTGTTTAACTTTAAATAAAACGTGAAATAAAACATACATAAAAAGATCCAAGTATAAACAAGATACTTTTAAACACCACAGTGATATTTATATTATATTCTAGACTGTATTTTTTTTAGTTATTAATATAAAATTATTTTTTAACATTCTCCATTAAATATTTCTTAATTAATGTTAATTCTTCAACATAGATTATCTTTTTGAAACCTTGGTGTCAATACATTATACCGTTTATTTATTAACTACTAAAATTTAAGACAATAAAACTAAGATGGAAAACCAATTAAAGATGACAATATCCATAGTCATTAAAGAATATCCATATATAGTCATTGAACCTGAAATGTTAAAGTACAGTTTATCATTACTTTTTATTGTAGTTCTTATTTTATCTATTAACTGTATGTTTCATTATATTCTGTGAATATCTTTCACTATTTTTAATTTTCAATACTTTAATTTCTTCACCAATAGATAAGATCACATGTAAAAGATATATTTTTCACAGTTATGATATACAGAACACTTGTTTTATTTAACTTCACGAACAACTCATATATATTTTTCTCCTTTCCGTTGATGCACTACACCAAAGTACGGACATACAGAGAAATGGTTTTAGTAGAGATGGATTAATATGATGGTCCCTCTTACCAAGCATATCCGTGTCACCTTTTTCTTGAGCGAGATTGTCAAATATTACGTATATTTGACGCATGTACGTGATATCCTGAGACTCAATTACAGAATAATCGATGTAATAAGAGATGTGATACTGAACAACACGTAAAGTATCATCTAGACAATCTTCTAGTAACAAACTACACCCATGTAGTACTATACTAAAACATGAAGATATTTTGCCAAGCTAAATAATTCCGGAGTATTCTATCTGTAGTGTTTTTGAAGTTATATTGTTATCTTTTTCAGTTTTATTTTGAGTAATTTTTATGCACAAACTGGATTATAATGGTTCAATAAAATCATGTATGTGTACTACTGTGGATCGTCTCTCTCAGTATTACTGTTACAGTGTCTAACCAAGGACTTAGTTTGATTGTAGATAAAACTGACCACAGTGACGTGGAGGTTTAGGATTAGATAAGAAATGAAAGTGTTAACAGATGTACAGTATGAGCTGTAACTATAGATAAAGGTCTACAGGATGGTTATGTTTGTTTTCATAGAAAACTACACTGAGAAACACAACACCAACATTATTTATAAAATACAATGTGATAACTGCGACGACTTCTATATTGGAGAAACAAGTAAAAAAATGGAAACAAGTTTCAACGAACAAATAAAGTCACCTTCACACGTTCTCGAACACCGCAAATCAAATAAACACAATATAACCATAAAAAACACCCGAATACTAAATAAAGAAACAAACATAAACAAATGCAAAATTAAAGAAGCCTTACTTATAGAACAATGCAAAACTAAAATAAACCAATACAAAGGAATACCTTTATACCTATATTAACAAAGTTAATCCAACGTATAAGCACACCCTCTACATTCCTACACTGCGTTACATGTGGTCGGTTATCGGTCAGTTACTTCTTTCTTTCTTTCTGAACCTGACGATGACCGAAGAAGGTCGAAACGTTGTACGTTCCTCTACATATTACTTTCTCTATCCATACCAGCCGTTTTTACATAGATATATTTCTATACAAGTGGGTTTTCTCGTCATCACGAATAGGCTTTTTGTGGTTTGTCTACCAAGGATATCGAAAACCGGTCTTAGCGTTATAAACATAAAAATATACCTCTGAGCCACTTGGAAAGCAGGAGGAATCCTGATCAGTGTTAGTACAGAAGTAATTTATTATTGAAATATTTAAAAACAACCATGGTTTCACTATGTACAGGCTGTAATGGTTTGTAAACAGGTTTACATATTTAACCAAATAACCTTGACAATAACTTTGACACAAGTTGGTCTAGTCGTCTATAAATTTTTCTTTACTTGTTTTTAAACTTCAATTTATTTCTAAAATCTTAGTTTTTTACCTTTTTCACAGACATGCAAAACTTTGAAGCTTTCCATTAGATCGAGTTAGTGTTTAGTTTCTGTAAGTTGATTTCATTTTCCTTAATTTCCAGTTTCTAGAATGTTCTTTAATTACAGTTTCTACGGAACGTCCTGTTTCAAATACGTACATGTTATTACACATTAATTGGTAAACACCTCTGTCACTGTACTTATCTGTTTTGTCTTTGCTGTTGAATAACATTGTTTGTACACTAGAAGTATGAAGAAACACAATACTTTCATATAAAACATAACATAGCGCCCTCTTCTGTTGCTGAACACATCTTGAATTCTTTGTTTGTTTGTTATTGAATTTTGCGCAAAGAAACACGAGAGCTATCTGCGCTAGCCGTCCATAATTTAACAGTGTAAGGCTAGAGGGAACGTAGCGAGTCATCATCACATTGGTTCACTGAAAGGAAAAGTGGACTCCGTTACAGAATTAGTAGATCTGACTAGAGAGAAGATTTCTACTTTAGAAGGTAATATATTTTACATAAAATATTTTACATTACACAAAACTTTAACTTCGATTAAAGGAACATTTAAATGTTAAACCTAAATGCTATATTGTTAATGTTGGTAACACTATATGTTCAGCTCTTTTAATATTTCCACATTAAAGTTTTTATCCGTTATTATTTAGATGTTTTTTCTGCAACCACACTTGAACGAACATTTCCAAGGCTTGTTGATGACAAACAAAACCGATCCTTTCAAAAAATCTCTTTGTGTGACACAAACGACAGAACAAACGCCACCTCTACCAGAGGACTGTGCCAGTATCTATAAACAACAACTAAACCGAACCAGCGGTATCCACGAGATTCAGCCACAGTTTTTGAACCAGTCAATCTTTGTATACTGTGATATGGAGACATCAGGAGGAGGGTGGACGGTAGGTGAACTAAACTTCCTTTTGTGGTGTATCTTTAGTTAATTCTGGGTTACAGGTTGTTTTCATGAGACATTTAAATCAAAGTTAGCCATTATTTTCATGGAAGAAAAAACTACTTTTTTGTACAAACTCAGTTATGTAAACGATTTGGAAAATAAGTTTCATGACCAAATCCATATTTGAAAAGATAAACGTTAAGAGCATGTAACGTTTTTGTTATAATTTTTATCATATTTCTTCACTGATTCTGTTCAGTAATATATGCTATTTTATTATATTTAAATATAACACGTGTTTTCACTTGGTAATCATTTCGTCCTAGGTTGTATAGATATATATATAAGAATGTGTATCTGTGCTTAACCTGACGCTTTATACATGATAATAAATATATGTGCTTAATAACACATAGGAATCTACTCTTGAATTTATCTTGATGTTATGATGATATTTTCCTAAAATCATCCATGAAACATAAATTAAGATCATTTGAATAAGTTTTATTTTCGATTTCAAATCTTTCTTTTTTAGACAGGTTTCATGAAAAGAAAATAATGTTGAATAATACATTAATATATATTTTAAAGTTTCATTTTGATACTTATAAAACTTAGTTATATCAGTATTTCGTATTGTTTTTCTTATTTCTAGCTAATTCAAAGAAGAGGAGATTTTGGAAAACCAGTCGAAAATTTTTACAGATCGTGTGTAGAATACAAAAACGGTTTTGGAAATTTAACCCAGGAGTTTTGGTCAGGTAAACCTTTATATATTTATCTAACAGTGATCAACTACTTATTTATTACCGTGTTATTTAGTATTATTTGATATAATTAATTATTTACTGTCTTATAAACTATTTATTTATTATTTAGTACTTCGGTTACAGGAAATGACGTTATCTTCTCGTTGACCAATCAGGACAATATGGTGCTCCGTGTTGATCTGGAAGACTTCGAAGGAAGTCGACGATATGCAGAGTTTGAAGGGTTCTTGGTACGAAGTGAAATAGAACTCTATAAAATGAGCTACAAAACGTATAAGGGTGACGCGGGTGAGTTTATACTTTATTCCAATATATAACATCTTACATTAATTGTTTATATATTATTTATTAATTATTTCGATATTATTTTAGGAAATTCTCTTGCTCCCCACCACAATATGATGTTCAGTACCGAGGATAAAGACAACGATAAATACAGCGGAAGTTGTGCTCATAATCACAAAGGCGGATGGTGGTATAATTCATGTCATCGTTGTAACTTAAATGGTTTGTATTACACAGAAGATAAGGTAGATTCTACCGGTATTATTTGGTATGCGTGGAAAAGTGAACATATTACACTAAAGACAAGCGAGATGAAAATAAGACCCGTGGAGTTTATTTTTGGTAAATAAATAAAAATAGAAAGATTGTTTGTTTTTGTTTGTGAAATGCTTATTTTCATGCAAATGTTAAACACTTTAACAAATATATGTGCAAAAACGGTTCGTTTGGGTTGAGAAAATATTTTACGTAGAAGAGCGGACAACGTTTTGACCTTCTTCGGCCATCGTCAGGTTCACAAAGTGTGTCTGTAGTAAAACTGACATTGACCACATATGTAGAAATTTAAAGTTCAAGATGAAGAAATATGGAAACATTGTACAAAAATATAAAGTAAATAAATTGGTATTATTAGAAAACTGCCTCCCCCCCCCGAAAATGTTGGTAGGTTTTATACATTTTTGTTAGATAATACAAAAATGCGTAAAGCTAAATGTTATTTAGAAAACACTCAACAAGATTTGGTCAAATCATAATTAAACACTGGCTTCAGTAAATATATGAACTTTTATTGATTTTAGTTACATTTTATTATAAATAGTGTTGAACACCTGCCGTATTTTCTTATTATTCTAATCAGCCTACAAAATGGTCAAACAACTTTCTCTCCAATTGTGGAGTCATTAAAATATATCATAGAAATAAGAGAATTAATGTTATGTTATGGCCAAGTCAATCAATCCGATTGAAAATTTATGGGCTGAGTTAAACCGATTAACTAACGATCACAAACCAAACATGGAAGATGAACATTTTAAAGTACTCAAAGAAGGATCACAGTCAATTACCCAAGAACATCTGTTCAAACTCATTGAAAACATGTCACGTTGATGTGAAAGAGTTCTGAAACCAAAGGGAATTCCAACTAAATATTAACTTATGAAACTGATTTGGGTTATTTTGAGATTCATCTTTACGTTCGACTCGTAATTCTTATCACATCAAACATGATCCCACTTTCACCGATGGGGGCGTTATAATATCCAGTCAATTCCACTATTCTTTGGTAAAAGTACTCCAAGAGTTGACGGTGAGAGGTGAAAAGTAGCTGCCTTTCTTGTAGGCTATCACTTATAAATAAGGAGAAACAACTCTCCTACAACAAGACGATCAAAAAAGTAAGCTTCCTACAATAAAACATAGAAAGACGTAGAAAGAAATCTGAAGCATTTAAGTTTACGGAAAACTTGAACATCGATTAAAGGAACATCTAAAAATAACTATTTGTCAAGTTAGAATGTTAAATCTAAATGTTACAATGTTATTGTTCTAGAACCACACTTGAACGAACACTTTAATTGATTTTTAATGACTAAGAAAACCGATCCTTTCAACAATCTCTTTATGTGACACAGACGACAGACCAAAAGCCACCTCTACCAGAAGAATGTTATAGTATCTATAAACAACAACTAAACTGAACCAGTGGTGTCTACAAGATTTATCCACGGTTTATGAACCAGTGGATCTCTGTATACTGTGATATGGAGACATCAGGAGGAAGGTGGACGGAAGGTGAACTAAACTTTGTTTTAAAGTGAACCTTTATTTTTTAATGAAAATTTATTTGGAATTAAGGAACTTTTACAACTTGAAAAATAGTTTATTAAATATCTGATTATTTCGAATAACTTGTAACTGATTATTGTACTTTTCATTAAACTATTTGAATTATCATTTTAATTTCAGAGTTTGTGAGACATGTTTTCACTTGGTAATCATTTCATTTTAGATTATTTACCAACTGATAGTTAAATTGACCATCACATTATAACACCCCCATGGTTGTAATGGCGAGCATGTTTGGTGCGACCGGAATTCAACCTCGCGTTCCTCAGATTACGAGTCGAGCGCCTTAATGATCTGGCCATGTTGGGCCTCGGAGGATTATCAAGGATAATCAAGTCGACGATATGCAGAGTATGACGAGTTCTTGGTAAGAAGTGAAATAGAACTCTATAAAATGAGTTACAAAACGTACAAGGGTGAAGAGGGTGAGTTTAAACTTTATTCTAGTATATAACATCCGACATCAGTTGTTTATGTTTTCAGGAAATTTTCTCGCTCACCACAAGAACATGATGTTCAGTACCAAGGATAAAAACAACGATAAAAATATCGGTATTTGTGCTCAAACCTACAAAGGCGGATGGTGGTACAATTCATTCTATCATTCTCACTTAAACGAACTGTATTTCACAGAAGATAAGATAGATGCTACCGGTATTAGCTGGTATTACACATTAGAGTAAATACATGGGAAAAAATATTAAGACATAATTATAGGTGGATACCCTTAATTTGTGTTTATTTATACATAAATATCAACAAACGTCACAAATGTATATACAAATTTCATCATTTAAAATATTAGGCAAATACAAAATAAGGTGTACGAGTTGGATTTAGAAGAAAAAATTGTAGTTAAAATGATTTTGTTATGTACGAAATAAATAATTTCTCTGTGAAAACGTTTGTTCATTAAATGTTTATATTCTGTCCATATCTTATTTAAAGGCGAATTTTTGTTATCCCTATAATTTATATCTGGTATATTATATTGTTTTGTAACATTTGTGATGAAACCGTCAGTTGAAATAATCATGTTTCTTACCCTACAGGGCCTGGCATGGCTTAGCGCGTAAGGCGTGCGACTCGTAATCCTTCCAGCCGTGGGGGCGTTATAATGTGCTGGTCAATCCCACTATTCGTTGGTAAAAGAGTAGCCCAAGAGTTGGCGGTGGGTGGTGATGACTATCTGCCTTACACTGCTAAATTAGGGACGGCTAGCACAGATAGCCCTCGAGTAGCTTTGTGCGAAATTCCCAAACAAAAAAGCAGAATTCTAAAATAAATATTTATTTACGATCTTTGAAATAACAGAAAATTCACGAAGTAAAGTTTCAAAATAATCTTAAAAGTAAATTCCAAATATTTTTACTGGTAAAATACTTTTCTATCAAAATGTAACGTTTTATATTAATCACGTTTATGCGAGCATGTGTAATATAAGTGTTGTGAAGTTACTGGAATTGTTTCATATCTTACTGATAATGGAAATAGTGTTATGTCAACGTAAATATCTGTAAACAAGAGTCACGCGCCATCTATTGAATGGTGCCACAAAAACAAAAAATCTATAAATAATTTCACACTTTCGTTACTGAAGATTCAGACAACTTATGTACAAGAACTATTTCTTTATAACAGAAACATAATTTTAAACAATACTAATCTACTTACAACAAGAGCACGACTTTCACCAAAACTGTACGTGAAGATTTAACAATTTCACTGTAATACTGATAAATCATGAAAACAATTATTCTTGTTAATAACCGTCATGTTTTACAGTTTACAGTATTCTAGTTCTTTAAAATTTCTGAAAGGATTCACAAGTATTATCAAATTAATTAATTAATTTAATATCCTCTGGACTCTGGATGTGGCAATGAATGAATCGGTGATGTGTTCCACACGATAACGTGATCTGCATATATTGAGAAATGAGGGTATATATTAGCTTAGGTGTATGACATTTGGGAATAGAAAGTAGGGTAGTGGGCAGAGTAAAGACACTGGAGATCTTCTGCATTTCGACGAGCTGTTGTTGATATTATCTTTAACAGTTCTATTAATGATAGTGGAAAAGAGCCACCTGGTGATGGGGATAAGGAACTTGTAGCTAGTTAACTGATACTTTAGAGTATTGTGTCAGACAGTATGGAATGGTTGCATTACATCTACAAACGCTGCGACTGTGAAGTGATTCTGGTTGAACAGTTGGTGTATCGATTCTTCCAATATTACAAGTGATCGGTTGTCTGTTTGTTTTTGTACTCACGTTTTGTTTATTGTTGAAGATGTTATTGGTTTTCAAATAATGTAACAGTGCGTTGGATATGACTTTGTCCATGAGCTTACATAAGTTCATGTTGTGTTTTAAAGAAGTTTTTTTTTTCTCTCTCTTAGATATAGGGCACGCAAAATTATTACTGTGTTCATGTGATGGGAATGAAGGGTTAAAGAAACAATAATAATAAATAATAAAGTACTGGATATATATATATTGTAAGTCTGGGTAGTTTAGGCCTAGGAAGAGCCACAGAAAAGTAAATAATTCAATTCAGTTTGTAACATTTTAAAATTAAAATGACTACCATACTTTTCTTCTTCTTCGTCACTGCTGTATATGATGTTATATTACACGGAAAAAATATAAGTTTATTCGGGGCTAGTCATATTTCAATAATTATTTGTTGTTTGACAGATCTCCCAACATTATATTCCGTTTAACTTTATATAGATATTTGATTACCGAAATCAGTGAAACCTATAATTTAACTACATAGTTCTACATTAGTTCTACATAAATAGATTCTGTAGAACTGAATGTACCAACACACAGGGCCTAAGGTTAATTACAAGACCTAACATCAGAACTTTAATTTGGAATTACAAATGAATATAAATAGTTTTGTATATAATAATAGTGAATAAAAATAATATAAAATTAAATATTGTTACTTAGCACAGTTATATTTTAATGTAAGAAGATGAAGAATGAGCCAGAATTTCGTCAAATAATTTGATCACAGCCAGCAGTAATCTCAACAGTTTATTTTCAAGACTTCCTTGTGAGTCTGCTTGAACTATTCCTACGACACACGGGAAAAATTTTAAATATGTTATTTCCAGATTATTTATGGAACAAATGGACTACGTTATTGTTACTGCGTTTTTTAAATTTTTGCGTGCGTACAAAGTTACTATACTGTAGCCTAGAATATTTAACGAAATATCTTTCTTACTGTATTTGTTACACTTATTATTATTAGTTAAGTATAAAGAAGATATGTGTAATATAATATCCAGATATAGAATATTCTACGATTTTCTTCGGTACTATTATTTAAGGTTCTTTCACGTGTGTAAAATATTTACAATTATACATTAATGTTTGGTAACCACTAACGTTACTCAGTTTATTTCACGAAGTAGCTAATATGGCTACAGTCTGGATATTTAACATTACCATACATTTTATACATCCAAAACCCTACTAACGTATTTTTATTTTGAAATCACAATCTATGTTTGACTTTTAACCTATATTATATTACCGAAAATATGGGGTCCTTCTATTCCGGTTAGTAGGATGTACCTCTGACCCACATCCTCTAGAGCTGTTCTTGGAAGAAAGGTTTATTTTGATACTTGTACATACGTTCATTATATGACACAAGAAAATTTTTATACAACTTTGCTATCATCAATACAAATCCATAACTTAAGACATTTTACTGGTGGCTGTTGTAATGCAGTGTAATCATTGCTATAAATAGATTGGTTTTAAAATTATTCTACTTCTTCAGGATGGTAGTAATGCCGTCATTACTGACACTGATTTTAAACGTTTTGAATCGTTTGTTAATAAATTTTATAATACATTTGTGTGAATTTTAAAAACGTATTTATGTGTTTTTTTTCAATGATTTACACCAGCTTTACTCAATATTCCGTTGATAGGTTAGAAGGAATGTAGGTAGTCAAAACAGACAATTCTTGAACGACTCAAACTTAATATTTCAATATTGCTATTTGACCTTTACACTTATAACAACAAAACGGTCTGAAATGGGGAACGTTAATAAATGTTTTCTGATAAAAACAAAAATTCGAGATTTGAAACTTTTTATTGCAATATTATTGATTTAGGTAAAGATGTAATATTTAGAAAAATATGAAAAAAACTTTCTTACAATTGAAGGTTCTAGGTTATATTTTATAGAAACACCTAAATCTTTAAAAGATTCAAACAAGTTAAATCTGGCAGTTAGAAAACAGAAAGTTACAAACAAAATAGAAACAAAAAGAAGAAAATATATTATATAAAAAATTCTATGGTTTTTTAAACACATTTTACATAAAGTACTTGTGGACAATAAAACTTTATAAATAAATAATTTATTTATGAAACATATATTTCAGGTTCTTCAGAACACATTAGATTAAAATAGCAGTCGTAAACATTCATCAAAATTACTTTATTTCTTTATGATAAAATATCGACTTAAATATAATTACACACAGATAAAAAATAAATCATATTAAAAATATCTGTCTATCTTGTCTGTCTATCATCACGTATAACGTAAAATATAATTTTGCAAAATATATTTAATTTTTATTTATTGACCAATGATAAACTTCAGATGTCTTATTTTCATTTTGCTCGACTTTAGTGTAAGGTGTTTACTTTTCCAATCATACCATGTAATACCAGTTGTATCTACCTTATCTTCTGTGTAATACAAACCATTTAGGTTACAACGATGACATGAATTATACCACCATCCGCCTTTATGGTTTTGGGCACAACTACCGCTGTTTTTATCGTTGTCTTTATCCTTAGCACTGAACATCATGTTGTTGTGAACAGCAAGAGAATTTCCTAAAATAATATGAAAATGCTTAATAAATAATATATAAACAACTAATGTAAGATGTTATATACTGGAATAAAGTTTAAACTCACCCGCGTCATCCTTGTACGTTTTGTAACTCATTTTATAGAGTTCTCTTTCACTTCGTACCAAGAACTCGTCAAACTCTGAATATCTACGACTTCCTTCAAAGTCTTCCAGATCAACACGGAGCACCATGTTGTCCTGATTGGTCAACGAGAAGATGATATCATTTCCTGGCACAGAAGCAGTGAGTAATAAATGAATAGTTGATAACACAGTAAGTAATTAATTATATCAAATAATAGTAAATAACACAAAAAGATATAAGTAGTTGATCACTGCTAGATAAATATATAAAGTTTTACCTAACCAAAACTCCTGGGTTAAATTTCCAAAACCATTTTTGTATTCTACCCACGATCTGTAAAAATTTTCAAATGGTTTTCCATAATCTTCTCTTCTTTGAATCAGTTATAAATAAGAAAATCAATAAGAAATACTGAAGTAACTAAGTTTTATAATTATCAATATGAAACTTTAAAATATATATTCCTCTATTATTCAACATTATTCTGTACAAAATATGTGGAATCTGTCTGCAAAAATATTGATATGTATTTTAATTAAAACAAAATTCATTATTATGATTTGATCTCCAATGACACAGTGGTATGTCTGCGTCTTACATCGTTTTAACAATGTAGAGCACAGATAGCCCATTGCCTATCTTTGCGATTAACTCATAAGAAACGTATGATTGCTGAAAGGATCGGTTTTGATTGTTATTAACAATCGGTAGAAATGTTCGTTCAAATGTGGTTGTAGAAAACACATCTAAACAGTAACGGATAAAACTTTAATGTGGAAACAGAAAAGTAGTTGAACATACAGTGTTACCAACAATAATATTGTAACATTTATGTTTAACATTCTAACGTAACATGTAGTTATAAATATTACTTTACTCGATGTTCAAGTTTTCCATTAACTAAAATACTTCAAGTAAAATATATTACCTTCTAAAGTAGAAATCATCTCTCTAGCCAGATCTACTAATTCTGTAACGGAGTCCACTATTCTTTTTAGTGACCCAACAGTATTACAAGCTGTGTGATGATGGACATCAGACTAGGTCAACACGAAAAAAGACAAAATACTTAGTATCTTTACAGCGTTGTACATTGTTAAATGGTTAATAACACAGAACTGTTTTCTTATAGACTGAAGATGTGAATCTTCTATCAATGGTTTTATAGTTGTATTAAACAGGATATCCAAAAAGGGTTTTCCTTAAATTACTACAAGTTAGAAACGTGTAAGTTACGTGTTAGTAACTGTATCTGATGTTTGTCACACTAAGTCCAAGAAATATTTATAGATTTCTAGTTATGGTTCTTGTCAACATCTGTAATTTCTACTTTTTTTATGAACATTATCGTAAAAGTTGTTGTCTGTTTTTTATTATCTTGATTGTTTGTTTTTGAATTTCGTACAAAGCTACTCGAGGGCTATCTATGCTAGCCGTCCCTAATTTAGCAGTGTAAGACTACGGGGATGGCAGCTAGTCATCACCATCCACCGCCAACTCTTGGGCTACTCTTTTACCAACGTCTAATTGGATTGGCCGTCACATAATAACTCCCCCACGGCTGAAAGGGCGAGCATGTTTGGCGCGACGGCGATCAAACGCGCGACCCTCAGATTACGAGTCGCACGCCTTAACACGCTTGGCCATGTCGGGCCTATTATCATGATATTAATGATGCTGTAGAACCTAATATAAAGTTATGAGATTTCATTGTAAAAATAAAAATTTGTATTACGAAGAACATGTTTGTATACTTTTTACCGCTTATAGTTTACGTGCTAGTTAGTGAGTTTACTCTGGTTTTCGTGCTGGAAGTTTTTATCTTAGTATGAATATAGCAGAAGACAAATAAATACTATAAACCTATTTACACGTAAGATGTGATGTGATATTTTCCAGAAATTTCCCGCCCTTAAATCATACATTTCTACAGAAGTAGAACAAAATCTTGGATACGTTTGTTTGTAACCAATTTTAATACCGTACAAGAACACGTTCAAGCATAAAGACTGATTTTTTTACCTTAAATTTTTTTTAGATTTGTCTAGAAACTTACTTAAGAAACACTAAGATTTGTAGGTTATTATTATTGTTTTTATGTAGGGTTAGCTTAAAGGTGTCGATCTTTAAGTAAAATGTGAAATAAATCATACATAAAAAGATCCAAGTGTAAACAAGGTACTTTTAAATATTACAGTGATATTTATAATCTATTATTGACTGTATTCTTCTTTCAGTTATTAATCGTAAGATGGAAAAACCAATTAAATATAACAATATAACAATATCCATACATAGTCATTGAACCTGAAATGTTAAAGTACAGTTTATCGTTACTTTCTACTGTAGTTCTTATTTTATCTATTAACTGTATGTTTCATTATTTCTGTTCTATGTCTTTCACAACTTTTAATTTTCAATATTTAATGTCTTTAAAAATAGGTGGCAGCTCATGTAAAAAGTATCTGAAATGTCAATAAATTATCTGACTTATTTTAAAAAATTAATAATTTCACAATTATCATACATAGAACACTTGTTTTATTTAACTTCACGAACAACTCATAAGGTTTTCCCTCTTTTCCGTTGTTGCACTACACTAAAGTTCGGACGAACAGAAAGATGGTTTAGTATTTTTATCAAACAACATGAACAGTTTATCAGTAGATTCACGTAATCAGAGATTAACAATTTCCAAATTGAGCAGTCCACATAAGTGGTTGCAAAAATCATCCTCCCATCGAGTGCAAAAAATCTACGCCCTTGATTACAAACAATTAACAAATATTAAATTTATTCAGAGTAGAGAAACGTTTGAAATTATTTTTATAAATATATTAAAACTGGAAATACGACAACAAAAACTGAATTTAAAATATAATGCTAATTCGTAGGTACAGATTTACCTGAATTAAAGTATTGGAGTTGTTACAAAGTTTGTCAAAAAATTCTTTAGGCGACAAAGTCGGGGTGATCTGTTTCTGATATACTTTTATAGCATTTCTCTGTAGTTTAAACATAAAAACCCAGTGTCAGAAACAACCAAAAGTAACTTATTATTAGAATTACAGTACTGTAAAAAGATTTTATAACCAACGTGTTAGAAATAAAGATATATACTAGTAGATATATTGGAGAAAAAATAAACACGTCTTTCATTGATATAAAATTATAAAAGGTTCTCTTTTCACACTAATCTATTCAATCATTTACATATAAGTTAATAGTAAAACAGTTGTTTAAATTAAGTGTAACTAGATTTTAGAATCATATTAAACAGTGAATTTATGAAAAATTTGAACAAATTTTAGTAGCAGTAAAACACATATAATAATTATTCATAACACCGTAATAATACGAGCTTAAAGTTTCCTTAATATGTTTTACTCATTATTAAAATAATACATGTATACTACAACAATATTTAATTACTTGTCAATACACCAGTGTAACCACAATAGAAACCTGAAGTATTGCTATGGTAACTATAACTATAATATAGTACAAGTGTAATAACTACATGTACTTACCACAAAGTAACCGGAGGAAGGGATTTAAAGTGTAACTAATGAGATTAACCGTAACACACACAACAAACAAGAAAATAAAAGTAACTAGGAGAACTTTATTATACATTCTGTCAGTTTTATGGTGATATTAACGACTGTTGGTGAAGAACCAGACTGAAATTATACCGTACCGACAGATGCCCATCCAGACTGTATTACCACAACTGCTGATTTATAAAATAATTAATGAACAAATGTAGAAAGGTTAATGCACATATGTCACCTATTGTCACAGCTACAATTTCTCAATACGTGTTATTATGTCTTCTACATTTTCTCTGTTGAATGTGTTATTAAATAAACATAAGTAAAAACTAACGAACATTCTTCCACGTAACGTTACATTAAAATATTTGTTTTTCCTGTTTAATACATGAACACAATATCAGTAGAGAAACATTCTTGTAAAAATGAATACTTTAGGGTCTATAAATATGTTTAAAATTTAACAAGTCATGTTTAACATTAACATTAAAATTATTAACTGTAGACAACAACTCTTACAGTACTAATAACTCCAGTGTTTATAAAAAGAAGCGAAAAATTCAAATGTTGATAAGAAACCTATTTAGAAATCTATAAACATGTCTTGGACTCAGAGTGAAAACATCAGATACAGTTACTAACACGGTTCTAACTTGCGGTAATTTAAAGAAAACCCTTTTGGATATCCTGTTTAATACAACTATAAAACCACTGATGAAAGATTCACATATTCAGTCTATATAAAACAGTTCTGTGTTATTAACCATTTAACAATGTACAACACTGTGAAGATATTAAGTATTTTGTCTTTCTTCGTGTTGACCCAGGCTGATGTCCGTCATCAAACAGCTTGTAATACTGTTGGGTCACTGAAAGGAATAGTGGACTCCGTTACAGAATTAGTAGATCTGGCTAGAAACAGGATTTCTACTTTAGAAGGTAATATATTTTACTTGAAGTATTTTATATAACGTAAAACTTGAACTTTGACAATAGGAATATCTAAAATAACTATTTGTCAAGTTAGAATGTTAAGCCTAAATCTTATAATGTTGTTCTTCGTACTAGAATATGTTGAACTACATCTTATGTTTCCTCATTAAAGTTTTATCCGTTACTCTTTAGATGCGTTTTCTACAACCACACTTGAACGAACATTTTCACCGCTTATTAATGACAAGCAAAACCGATCTTTTCAACAATCGCTTTGTGTAACACAAACGACGGAACAAAAACCACCTCTACCAGAAGACTGTGCCAGTATCTATAAACAACAACTTAACCGAACCAGTGGTGTCTACAAGATTCAGCCACAGTTTTTGAACCAGTCTATTTCTGTATACTGTGATATGGAGACATCAGGAGGAGGGTGGACGGTAGGTGAACTAAACTTTGTTTCGTGTTGTAGCTTTATTTTATTCTGGGTTAATGGATGTTTTCGTGAAACATTTAATTAAACGTTTGCCATTATTTTCAGAGAAGAATAATCTGGTTTGTTATATAAATTCAATTATTTAGAAGATATGGAAAATAAGTTTCAGAACCAAACCCACATTTAAAAATAAATAAATATTGAAGTATATTAAGAACTTGTAACTTTTTCTTTTAAATTTTTATCATATTTCTTCACTGATTCCGTTCGTTAATATCTGTTATTTTATCATATTTAAATATACAGCTTATAACACAGGTTTTCATTAGATAATCAATTCATCCAGTTTATATATATATATATATATATATATCAGAATGTGTATCTGTGTTCAATATGAGATTTTCTACATGATAACAAACATATATCATGTGTTTAATATAACAAAGAAATCCACTCTGAAGTTTATGTTATAGATTATTTTAAGATTCTTGAGAGATTGAAAGCATATTACTTCTTATTCTAAAATCGTCTTTCGAACATAAATTTATATCATACGTGTGTTACGAAATAGAGTTTGTAACAATGTGAGACCGTAAACATACCGCTATGTCATTGGGGACCAAATCATAATAATGAGTTTTGTGTTAATTAAGAAACGTATCGATATCTTTAGAGACAGTTTCCACATATTTTGTACAGAATAATGTTGAATAATACAGGAATATATATTTTGAAGTTTCATTTTAATACTTATAAAACTTTGTTATCTCAGTATTTATTATTGATTTTCTTATTTGTAGTTGATTCAAAGAAGAGGAAATTTTGGAAAACCATTTGAAAATTTTTACAGATCGTGGGTGGAATACAAAAATGGTTTTGGAAATTTAACCCAGGAGTTTTGGTTAGGTAAAACTTTATATATTTATGTAACATAATCAACTAGTTATTTTTTTCATGTTAATTTATATTATTTGATACAGTTAATTAGTTACTGTGTTATAAACTATTTATTTATTATATACTGCTTCTGTGCTAGGAAATGACATCATCTTCTCCTTGACCAATCAGGACAATATGGTGCTCCGTGTTGATCTGGAAGACTTTGAAGGAAGTCGAAGATATGCAGAGCATGACGAGTTCTTAGTACGAAGTGAAAGAGAACTCTATAAAATGAGTTACAAAACGTACAAGGGTGACGCGGGTGAATTTAAACTTTATTCAAGTATATAACATTCTACATTAGCTGTTTTTATATTATTTATTAATTATTTCAACATTATTTCAGGAAATTCTCTCGCTCACCACAACCACATGATGTTCAGTACCAAGGATAAAGACAACGATAAAACAACGGTATTTGTGCTGTAAGCTACAAAGGTGGATGGTGGTACAATAACTGTCACACTTCAAACCTAAACGGTTTGTATTACACAGAAGATAAGGTAGATTCTACCGGTGTTACCTGGCACGAGTGGAAAAGTAAACACAGTACACTAAAGACAAGCGAGATGAAAATAAGACCTGTGGAGTTTGTTATTGGTCAATAAATAATAAATAATATCTAAATATATTATGCAAAATTGTATTTTATGTCATAAGTCATGATAGACAGATAATATAAAGAAATAGTCTTAACATGTTTTATTTTTTTCTTTGTGTGTAATTATATTTAAGTGGACATTTTACCATAAAGAAATAGTAATTTTGATGAATGTTTACGATTGAATTTATACATAACATACAGTGTTCCGTTTCTGTTTAGTTTCTACAATCAATAAATCTTTTCACTTCAGATGGCGCTGTGTTAAAAGGCTTAAAAATATCACGATTCGACACAGCACCTGTATTATTTCAGAGATACTTTACGTTGTAACTTAGACACTTCAATTTATACGAACTTATACATCAGCAAATAGCCTCCAAACAATACTGAATCTGTCTTGTGATTACATATCATTAATTATATATAATAAGAAACAACGACCTGTAATTAATTTTGATAACAAACGATCATTCTCTAAAATAAACAATTTAACTGAAATCATCAAGATAAATATTTCTGAAAGTTACTTTTTATCTGAATCAATAATTCAGACTTTTAAAACCCATAATTTATGTTGTTATTAGTAAACAATTATTAATGTTAACTCAGAAAAATAAAACTACATAAAACAACCAACATTTCTTGTTAAACAACATACGAGTGTATTATGTTTCTATCCTGTACGATGGTGCTCTATGGTATAACATTTGTCATATATTTTCAAAACAGGCGTGGCCCGATTGTTTGAGTGCCGAACTGTTGTTCCGTTATTTATTTTAAGTTTCCTGATATGTTGAGAGTATATTACTTCTTATTTTAAAATAATCTTTCACACATTAATTCAGATTATACGTTGTTTGAAAGTTCGTCAAACAAAAATGTGAATCGTTATGAAAGTTACTCTTTAATAAGTTTTTATTTTTACATAAATGTATCATAAAGATTACAAACACAACGGCTCAAAACGTTTGTAATTAGTGTCAGTAATGCTGGTGTTACTATGTTTACAATCATAAATTATTTTACAAATGACGTTTTAATATGTCAAAATACCAATATTGAATACTAATACAGAATTAAAGAAAATATGAAAAGATTAAACTAATGACATTACCACCACTGTTTATTAAAATCCGTATTCAGTTTCCATGGTACTACGTACAAGATGATTTATTTTAATTTCACAGAAGATGAGTGCTTTTAAAAGCTATGTACAGAAAGTTTAGCTTATATATACATATTTATATTTTATTGGTTTAGTTAAATTATATCAGTGAAACAATGAAATTATGAAACAGTCCTCATGATATTCAATAATTTGTCGAAGAAAACATTTACTCTCAAAATAGCAATTTCTGTTTGTTTTTCCGCCAGAGGTCCACAGTATATCAAAGTGAATTAGACTGTCCTACATAATAATCGATCATAGACATTAACCTTATCGAAGAATAAATTAATTTATGGTCACGTATTATATATTGTATAATATAACAAGTGAACTTATAGACACTGAAGATGTCATGTTTATAACACGAAATTTATACAAAATGTACAAAATATTTAATACAGGTAGAGGTTCTGTAGAAAATAACATTTTGTTCTGGACCTGAAACATTGTAGAGACAAAACACTTTTGTATCATATTTTGTAAGACCATTAGATTGTTACAGTATTATCATTTTATTATAAATCGTTTACCAATATCAATAAATTTTATAATTTTAAAACCTATCTATTCACAGCAATAATTCAACAACATTTTAACAGTCAGCAGTGAAATATTTCAAGTTCTGGACTTGTGTTGATGAAAGCACAGCAGTATAGAAAATTTATTGTGTCATATAATGAACATTTGTACAAGTATCAATATAAATATTCTTTTCCAACAAGAGCTCTAGAGTATGTAGGTTAAAGATACATCTTCCTACCTGGTATAGAGTCACCCACATATCCTCGACAGTATATTATAGCAAAAAAGACAAACATAATGTGTGATATCAGAACAAAAATACATCAGGTGCTCGTTTGGATGTATAAAAGTTATGGTAATGTTAGATATCTTCTCCGTAACCATCTTTGTTAATTTTTTTATCTTTGTTTGCGAATTTCGCTACACGAAGATTATATATGTTAGTGGGCTACTCTTTTATTAAAGAACATTGGGATTGATCGTGACATTATAACTTCCTCACGGCTGAAATGGTAAGTATATTTGATATTACGTGGACTCGATCCCGTAACCCTCAGATTACAAGTCGAGTGCTTTAACCACCTGGCCATGTCGGACCTGGTGGTTAATTCATAAGTTAAACTTTATTTTGTTAGTGGTTACCGAACATTAATGTAAAATAGTAAATATTCTACACACATGAAAGAACCTTAGCCATAGGTACTGAATAAAATCGTGGAATATTATATTACACTTGTGTTCCGCATACCCAAAAAATAATAACTGCAGGAAATGCAGTTGGTAAGATATTTCGTAAAATATTCTACACCTAATAGCTAAAAAATAAAAAAACGACAGTAAGAAAAAAAGTATTCCACTTCTTCAGTGAATGTTCTGAAAAGAGATATAAATAATACCATAAATCGCAGTAATAGTTAAAGTACTGCTCACTAGTGGTCGCTGTTCTGGAAGGCCTGAAATTATTGTGCTTTTAAGATCGTCACTTGTGATCAAATTATTTGACAGTTCTGGCTTATCTTTATCTTCTTACCTGAGATTATAGCTACACTAAGTAACAAAGTTTGATGCTATATTACTATTATCTAACATTATTCGTTTCAAAACAAGTTATATCAATTTCTAATTGAAATATAAAATTCTGACATTAAGGTTAGTAAGTGGGCTTTGGCCAATCATTCTAGTACTCAATTAACCCTAATAAATGTAAAACTTTCCGTTCACCGATTCGTTTCACCAGGTTTCACTAATTCGTATGACTGAAACGGTAATATATATATACGGTTAAAGGGAATACAATGTTGAAATAAATATTACACAATAAATGATTATTGAAACATGACCAACCCTGAACAAACTCTACATATGTTCCGATGTAATATGATACCACACACAGCAGTGACTGAGAAGATTCCTACCTAAATTAATTAATTACAATACTGTGGCTTCTTCTAAACCTAAATTATCCAGAAATACAAAATATACGTCCGGTACTTTCCTATTACTATACCTAGACCAGCTTCCTTGTTTAATATTATGTTTTTTCTACTTTTATTTCTACTTATATTAAATTCAACTTTCTACTCTACCTGATTTATCAATTATACATTACTTTCGTCTGAAACATGAGATGTGTCTACCGTGTGTTCTACTCAAGCTAGTTTACTTTGTATTTATCTATCACGTTTTTAATGTTTCGTGATCTTGAATTTTAGTTATATACATTCATTTTCACTGTAAGTTCAACCACTGATACAAGAGATTTTGGAAATCTCGCATGAACAAAGTTAGAAAGAAAATGCAAAATAGATAACATGTGAGTTTGTTTGTCATATGTTCCAAATTTGTCTACAATAATATGTAAAATATAATGAAACAATTATATAGAATATAGTGTAACATTCTCTCCGCATTGTAAATTAAATATTTCTCTGAAAAGTGCTAAAGATAGGATGAAAGAAAGTGATAAATGTGGGAATTACAAAATTCCTTTTATCTGTGGTCAAACTTACACTGACTAAATATGTAGAAAGGTAAAACTCAGAATGAAGAAATATAAAAACTATAGAAATATCAAAAGTTAATGAATAATATAAGTGGAACATGTGATAGAAACATGTGTTATAGACTGGAATAACACTGAGTTAATGAGACAGGTCGAATTTCAAATTGAATTACAAATCACAGAAACTATCGAATTAGAAAAATATATACATCGTATTAAACTAGGAAGTTGGTTCAGGTCTAGAAATAATAAAGTACTGTGCAGATATTTTGTAATTCTGTATAGTTTAACTCTAGATGGACCCACAGAAATGTTAATCTGTATGCTGGTCCCTGTTTCAATAATTATTTCTTGTGTAATAATGATTCTAATATTGTATTCCGTTTAATTATGTATAGATTGAAGATAATTGTAATACGACTTTCAGATATAGTATATTCTACGATTTTTTCAAATACTACTCATTAAGGTTCTTTCAGATATATAGAATAGTTACTATTTTACATTAATGTTCAGTAACCACTAACGTTACTCAGTTTACTTTAAGAAGTAGCCAATATGGTTACAGTCTGGATATATAAGATTAACATATATTTTATACATCGAAATGGTTACCTGATGTATTTCTTTTCTGACATCACACACTATTTTAGTCTTTTTACTTATATTATATTATCGAGGACATGGGGTCCTTCTATACCCGTTAGGAGGATTTACCTTTGACCCACATCTTCTGGAGTCCTTCTTGGAAGAAATGTTTATATTGATACTTGTGTATATGTTCATTATATGACACAATAAAGTTTCTATACCGCTGTGCATCAACACAAATCCAGAACTTAAGACATTTTACTGGTGGCTGCTGTAATGCGGCGTAATCATTGCTCTGAATATTCTATTTTTTGACGTTAGTAGTAACACCAATATTACTGACACTGGATTTAAACGTTTCAGTCGTTGTGTTAATTACCTTTTATAATACATTTGTGTACAATTTACAAACACACTTATATGTTGTTATGTTATTGATTCGAGCCAGCTTTACTCACTATTTTGTTGATCAACACCGCCTACCGGCAATTCTTGAACTACCTTAATATAATATTATAGTATTGGAATTTGCCCTATACAGTTGTAACTCAAAAACGGCATGAAATAGGAATTGTGATTGTTTTTAAGTAAGACATTAGCCATACACTTTCAGAACCACACATTGTCATGCTAACAACTTGGCCACGCCCCCTTTATAATGTGCATCAAAAGAACATCCGATATGATAGAAATATAACGTACCTGTACATTGTTTCTTCAATGTATTTCTAATTTTATAAGTTAACATTAATAATTGTTTTCTAATAACAACATACAATATGAGATCTGAAACTTTGTTTTGCAGTATTATTGATTTAATTAAAGAGGTGATTTTTGAAAAATATGAAAAAAAGCTTTCTGATAATTGAAGGTTCTAGATTATATTTTGTAAAAACACAAAAATTAGGAAAATATTCACACAAGTAAAATCTGCCAACTAGAAAACAGTCAGTATTAAGTTGGTTTCGACCTTCGTGATATAATAAAACATTTTTACACGGCGCCATCTACAGGGGAAAATATCTACTGATTGTACAAACAAAACAGAAACAAAAGGCAATGTGAATATAGAATATGTATATTCTATGGTTATTAAAGACATTTTTCTTAAATACTTTGTGGACAATAAAACTTTATAGATAAACAATTCAATTATAACACAAATATTTTAGGTTCTTCAGAACACATTCGATTAAAATAACAGTCATAAACTTTCACCAACATCACTTTATTTGTTTATGATAAAATACCCACTTAAACATAATTACACACAGAGAAATAATAAAATATGTTAAGATATCTGTCTATCATGACGCATGACGTAAAATACAATTTTGAATACTATATTTAGATTTTATTTATTATTTATTGACCAATAATAAACTGCACAAGTCTTATTTTCATCTCGCTTGTCTTTAGTGTACTGTGTTCACTTTTTCAATCATACCAGGTAATAACACTTCTATATACCTCATCTTGTGTGTAATACAAACCGTTTAGGTTGCAATAATGACAGCTATTGTATCACCATCCACCTTTGTAGGTTTGAGCACAACTATCAATGTTTCTGTCGTTGAGTTTATCCTTAGTACAGAACATCATGTTGTTGTGAACAGCAAGATAATTTCTTAGAATAATGTCGGAATAGTTAATAAAGAATATATAAACAGATAATGTAGGTTCTCTCTCTCTTGGGATTTAGGTATGATATTTACATACCCCGGAGGGTCAGGTTCTCTTTAACCTCTTCCTCCTAATGTAGGTTGTTATATATGGAATAAAGTTTAAACTCACCTGCGTCACCCTTGTACGTTTGATACGTTTATAGAGTTCTCTTTCGCTTGTACCAAGAACTCTTCATGCTCAGCACATCTTCAACTTCCTTCAAAGTCATCCAGATAAATACGGAGTATCATATTGTCCTGATTTGTCAACGGGAAGATAACGTCATTTCCTAGAACAGACGTAGTATATAATAAATAAATAGTTTATAAGATAGTAAATAATTAACTATATTAAATAATAGTAAGTAACACGGAAAGAAAAAGCCAGTTCATAACTGTTAGACAAGTATATAAAGATTTACCTAACCAAAACTAATGGGTTAAATCTCCAAAACCATTTTTGTATTCTACCCACGATCTGTAAAATTCTCAACTGGTTTTCCAAAATCTCCTCTTCTTTGGATCAACTGGAAATAAGAAATACTGAGATAACTAAGTTTATGAAAACTTTAAATGAAACTTTAAAATATATATTCCTGTATTATTCAACATTATTCTGTACAAAATATGTGGAAACTGTCTGTAAAAATACTGATATGTCTTTTAATTAAAACAAAACTCATTCTTATGATTTGGCTCTTAGGGGGATAGTGGTATGTCTGTGTACTCACAGTGTTACAAACCAAACCTGTGGTAATCAGAGCACAGATAGCCCATTGTGTAGCATTGTTCTTAATTCGTAACAAACATATGATCTAAATTTATGTTTGAAAGACGATTTTAGAATAAGAAGTAATATGCTCTAAACTTCTCAAGAAACTTAAAATAACCTATAACACAAACTCCAGAGTGGATTTCAATGTGTTGTTAAACACTGTTATATGTTTATAATCATATAAAAGTGTCAGGTTCAATATAAATACACATTCTGATATACGTATAAAAAATAAAGTAGAAAGAAATGATTACCAAGTGAAAACGCATCTTATAAACTGTATATTTAAATATGATAAAATAACATATATTAATGAACGGAATCAGTGAAAAATACGATAAAACTTTAAAAGGAAAACGTTAGAAGAAACTTAAATATTTTAAGTAAAATTGGAACAAAAACTTTACTTGTTCCTAACAAGTTCAAATAGTTTTCTTTTTAAACATGGTTCGTTCTGAAAGTTATTTTTCAAATCTTCCACATAACTGTATTTATTGAATAAATAGTTTTTCTTCTCTGAAAATAATGGCTGAATTTTAAATAAATGTTTCCGAAAACAACCAGTAACCAGTAATTAACTAAAAGCTACACCACGAAACAAAGCTTAGTTCACCTACCGTCCACCCTCCTCCCGAAGTCTCCATATCACAGTAAACAGAAATCGACTGGCTCAAAAATCGTGGCTGAATCTTGTAGACTTCACTGGTTCGGTTAAGTTGTTGTTCATAGATGGTGGCACAGTCTTCTGGTAAAGGCGGCTTTTGTTCCGTCGTCTGTGTCACAAAGAGATTGTTGAAAGGATCGGTTTTGTTTGTCATTAACAATTGGTGAAAATGTTCATTCAAGTGTGCTTGTAGAAAACACATCTAAAGAGTTACGGATAAAATGTTTAATGTGAAAACAGTAAACTAGTTGAACATACATTATTATTAACAATGACATTGTAATATTAAGTTTAACATTCTAACGTAGTGTGTAGTTATAAATATTACTATAATAGATGTTAAAGTTTTCTGTAAACTAAAATACTTCAAGTGAAATATATTACCTTCTAAAGTAGAAATCCTCTCTCTAGCCAGATCTACTAATTCTGTAACGGAGTCCACTATTCCTTTCAGTGACCCAACAGTATTACAAGCTGTGTGATGATGGACATCAGCTTGGGTCAACACTAAGAAAGACGAAACACTTAATATCTTCACAGTGTTGTACATTGTTAAATGGTTAATAACACAAAACTGGTTTCTTATAGACTGAAGATGTGAATCTTCTATCAATGGTTTTATAGTTGTATTTAACAGGATATCCAAAAAGGGTTTTTCTTAAATTACTACAAGTTAGAACCGTGTTAGTAACTGTATCTGATGTTTTTCACACTGAGTCGAAGAAATGTTTATAGTTTTCTAATTATGTCTCTTGTCAACATCTGTAATTTCTACTTCTTTTTATACACATTAGAGTTATTATTATCGTAAGAGTTGTTGTCTGTTTTTTTATTATCTTGATTGTTTGTTTTTTGAATTTCGCACAAAGCTACTCGAAAGCTATCTGTGCTAGCCGTCCCTAATTTAGCAGTGTAAGACTACGGGATGGCAGCTAGTCATCACCATCCACCGCCAACTCTTGGGCTATTCTTTTACCAACGACTAGTTGGATTGGCCGTCACATAATAACGCTCCCACGGCTGAAAGGGCGAGCATGTTTGGCGCGACGGCGATCAAACGCGCGACCCTCAGATTACGAGTCGCACGCCTTAACAAGCTTCGCCATGTCGGGCCTATTATCATGATATTAATGATGCTGTAAAACCTAATATAAAGTTATGAGATTTCATTGTAAAATAAAAAATTTGTATTACGAAGAACATGTTTGTATATTTTCTACCGCTTATAGTTTACGTGCTAGTTAGTGAGTTTACTCTGGTTTTCGTGCTGGAAGATTTTATCTTAGTATGAATATAGCAGAAGACAAATAAATACTATAAACCTATTTACACATAAGATGTGATGTGATATTTTCCAGAATTTTTCCGCCCTTAAGTCATACATTTCTAGAGAAGTAGAACAAAAACTTGGATACGTTTGTTTGTAACCAATTTTAATACCGTACAAGAACACGTTCAAGCATAAAGACTGTGATTTTTTTACCTTAACTTTTTTTTAGATTTGTCTGGAAACATACTTAAGAAACACTAAGATTTGTAGGTTATTATTATTGTTTTTATGTTAGGGTTAGCTTAAAGGTGTCGACCTTTAAGTAAAATGTGAAATAAATCATACATAAAAAGATCCAAGTGTAAACAAGATTCTTTTAAATATTACAGTGATGTTTATAATCTATTATTGACTGTATTCTTCTTTCAGTTATTAATCGTAAGATGGAAAACCAATTAAATATAACAATATAACAATATCCATACATAGTCATTGAACCTGAAATGTTAAAGTACAGTTTATCGTTACTTTTACCGTAGTTCTTATTTTATTTATTAACTGTATGTTTCATTATTTCTGTGCTATGTCTTTCACAACTTTTTAATTTTCAATATTTAATGTCTTTAAAATAGGTAGCAGCTCATGTAAAAAGTTTCTGAAATGTCAATAAATTATCTGACTTATTTTAAAAATTAATAATTTCACAATTATCATACATAGAACACTTGTTTTATTTAACTTCACGAACAACTCATAAAGTTTTCCCTCTTTTCCGTTGTTGCACTATACTAAAGTTCGGACGAACAGAAAGATCGTTTAGTATTTTATCAAACAACATGAACAGTTTATCAGTAGATTCACGTAATCAGAGATTAACAATTTCCAAATTGAACAGTCCACATAAGTGGTTGCAAAAATCATCCTCCCATTGGGTGTAAAAAATCTACGCCCTTGATTACAAACAATTAACAAATATTAGATTATTATAATTTATTCAGAGTAGAGAAACATTTGAAATTATTTTTATTAATATATTAAAATTGGTAATACGACAACAAAAACTGAATTTAAAATATAATGCTAATTCGTAGGTACAGATTTACCTGAATTAAAGTATTGAGTTGTTACAAAGTTTGTCAAAAAAATTCTTTCGAGGCGACAAACTCAGGGTGATCTGTTTCTGATATACTTTTATAGCATTTCTCTGTAGTTTAAACATAAAAACCCAGTGTCAGGTAACTTATTATTAGAATTACAGTACTGTAAAAGATTTTATAACCAAGGTGTTAGAAATAAAGATATATACTAGTGGATATATTGGAGAAAAAAATAAACACGTTTTTCATTGATATAAAATTATAAAAAGGTTCTCTTTTTCACACTAATCTATTCAAACATTTACATATAAGTTAATAGTAAAATAATAGTTGTTTATATTAAGTGTAACTAAATTTTTAGAATCATATTACACAGTGAATTTATGAAAAATGTAAACAAATTTTAGTAGCAGTAAAAACACATATAATAATTATTCATAACACGAGCTTAAAAGTTTCCTTAATATGTTTTACTCATTATTAAAATAATACATGTATACTACAACAATATTTAATTACTTGTCAATACACCAGTGTAACCACAATAGAAACCTGAAGTATTGCTATGGTAACTATAACTATAATATAGTACAAGTGTAATAACTACATGTACTTACCACAAAGTAACCGGAAGAAGGGATTTAAAGTGTAACTAATGAGATTAACCGTAACACACACAAGAAACAAGAAAATAAAAGTAACTAGGAGAACTTTATTATACATTCTGTCAGTTTTATGGTGATATTAACGACTGTTGGTGAAGAAACAGACTGAAATTATACCGTACCGACAGATGCCTATCCAGACTGTATTACCACAACTGCTGATTTATAAAATAATTAATGAACAAATGTAGAAAGGTTAATGCACATATGTCACCTATTGTCGCAGCTACAATTTCTCAATACGTGTTATTATGTCTTCTACATTTTCTCTGTTGAATGTGTTATTAAATAAACATAAGTAAAAACTAACGAACATTCTTCCACGTAACGTGACATTAAAATATTTGTTTTTCCTGTTTAATACATGAACACAATATCAGTAGAGAAACATTCTTGTAAAAATGAATACTTTAGGGTCTATAAATATTTTTAAAATTTAACAAGTCATGTTTAACATTAACATTAAAATTATTAACTGTAGACAACAACTCTTACAGTAATAATAACTCCAGTGTTTATAAAAGAAGCGGAAAATTCAGATTTTTTTGAATAGTGCCATATTTAGAAAACTATAATATTTCTTGGACTCGGTGTGAAAAACATCAGATACAGTACCTACAACGGTTCTAACTTGCGATAATTTAAAAGAAAACCCTTTTGGATATCCTGTTTAATACAACTATAAAACCACTGATGAAGATTCACATATTGAGTCTATATGGAAACAGTTCTGTGTTATTAACCATTTAACAATGTACAACACTGTGAAGATATTAAGTATTTTGTCTTTCTTCGTGTTGACCCAGGCTGATGTCCATCATCAAACAGCTTGTAATACTGTTGGTCACTGAAAGGAATAGTGGACTCCGTTACAGAATTAGTAGATCTGGCTAGAAACAGGATTTCTACTTTAGAAGGTAATATATTTTACTTGAAGTATTTTATATAACGTAAAACTTGAACATTGACAATAGGAATATCTAAAATAACTATTTGTCAAGTTAGAATGTTAAGCCTAAATCTTATAATGTTGTTCTTCGTTCTAGAATATGTTGAACTACACTTATGTTTCCTCTTTAAAGTTTTTATCCGTTACTCTTTAGATGCGTTTTATACAACCACACTTGAACGAACATTTTCACCTCTTATTAATGACAAGCAAAACCGATCTTTTCAACAATCGCTTTGTGTAACACAAACGACAGGAACAAAACCACCTCTACCAGAAGACTGTGCCAGTATCTATAAACAACAACTTAACCGAACCAGTGGTGTCTACAAGATTCAGCCACAGTTTTGAACCAGTCTATTTCTGTATACTGTGATATGGAGACATCAGGAGAGGGTGGACGGTAGGTGAACTAAACTTTGTTTCGTGTTGTAGCTTTATTTAATTCTGGGTTAATGGATGTTTTCGTGAAACATTTAATTAAACGTTTGCCATTATTTTTCAGAGAAGAATAATCTGATTTGTTATATAAATTCAATTATTTAGAAGATATGGAAAATAAGTTTCAGAACCAAACCCACATTTAAAAAATAAATAAATATTGAAGTATATTAAGAACTTGTAACTTTTCTTTTAAATTTTTATCATATTTCTTCACTGATTCCGTTCGTTAATATATGTTATTTTATCATATTTAAATATACAGTTTATAACACAGGTTTTCATTAGATAATCAATTCATCCAGTTTGTTTATGTATATATATATATATATAGAATGTGTATCTGTGTTCAATATAATGATTTTCTACATGATAATAAAACATATAAGTGTTTAATATAACAAAGAAATCCACTCTGAAGTTTATGTTATAGATTATTTTACAGATTCTTGAGAGAGATTGAAAGCATATTACTTCTTATTCTAAAATAGTCTTTGAAACATAAATTATAATATACATACGTGTGTTACGAAATAGAGTTTTGTAAGAATGTGTGAGACCACAAATATACCACTTATGTCATTAGGGGTCAAATTATAATAATGAGTTTTGTGTTAATTAAGAAACGTATCGATATATTATCTTTACAGACAGGTTTCCACATATTACTGTACAAGAATAATGTTGAATAATACAGGAATATATATTTTGAAGTTTTATTTTTTAATACTTATAAAACTTTGTTATCTCTAAAGACATTTATTATTGATTTTACTTATTTGTAGGTTGATTCAAAGAAATTTGAAATTTTGGAAAACCATTGGTGAAAATTTGCACAGATCATTAATGGATTACAAAAAATGGTTTTTTGAAATTCCAACCCAGGAGTTTTGGTTAAATAAACTTTATATATTTATGTAACATAATCAACTAGTTATTTTTCATATTTAATTTATATTATTTGATACAGTTAATTCAAGTTACTGTGTTATAAAACTATTTATTTATTATATACTGCTTCTGTGCTAGGGAAATGACATCATCTTCTCTCCTTGACCAATCAGGACAATATAATGCGTCGTGATCTAGAAGACTTGAAGGGAAAGTCGAAGATATGGGCATATGACGAGTTCTTATAGGTACGAAGTGAAATAGAACTCTATAAAAATGAGCTACAAAACATTGGGGTGACGCGGGTGAGTTTAAACTTTATTCAAGTATATAACATTTAATACATTAGCTGTTTTTATATTAATTTATTAATTCATTTCAACAAGCAATACGTAACTGAACGAAGTACCGA